>NC_092213.1:78608922-78683946 GCF_043381705.1 Parasteatoda tepidariorum | reverse complement strand
AATATTAGTGAAGCAATATTTGATAATTTATTTTGCTAATATGTTTCTTATTTAGCTAATGTTTTGATTTTTTCACCATGTACAATCTAAATAGCTAATATACTTTTTTAAAAGCCAATAAGAACATTGATAGAATTCTTCTACATAAGTACAATACTATGTCTTTGATGATAAAATACTATGTCTTTGATGATAATATATTATGTCTTTGTGCTAGAACATTGTGTTCATTGGCGAGCGAGCCGAGCGAGCCATGGTTCACGGCGTGAACCACATCGGATTGCGTAGCAATTCTCGGGGGTTGGCGAGCGTTAGCGAGCAGGGGGCGGAGCCTCCTAGTATATATATATATATGATATTATATGAGGTACTTTTAAATTATTTAACTACCAGCTTATATATTAAATATTATTCTTCATTATTTTCTATTCCATAGTTTGATTGAATTGAAAATTGTGAATTTTATAAAAGTATTTACGGCATTATCCTTTTAAAAAATTGGAATATGCTAAGAATTAAAACAAATATTAGAACAAAATTAGTGTTGAAGGAAAAGACAACTTAATAATACCTAGGGTACAATCATTTTACTGCTTTAAGGTAATTTCGGAGCTAAAAATAACTGTCATTCTTAGCCATGGCTGAAAGCCCTTATATAGCAAGACGGAAAAGTGCAAAAACTGGTACGAAAGACATTTCATTTTAGCATTTTTTTAGAGAAAAATAAATATCTGTAACTATTAAGATTTCTTTTATAATTTTAGTCTATATATGAAACTGCTTATTTTCCAAGGATAATGTAGATATTGTTGAATTGTTTTAAAAAGAATTAGTTAACTCCTCCCGGAAACTAGTTATAACCGAAATGGTTTTACTACCAGCCATTCCTCTTTTCCGTCTCGCTTTCACCCCTGTTCTTAGCTGACGAGTAGTTTTATTTTTCATAAATTAAATTAGAATTTTCAATTTTCCGAAATAAACTATTTTACATGATTTTAACATCTTTGTGTCTAGCTTCTTCTCAAAAATGTGGTTTCTTTTTTCAAAAGAGTATTTAAAAAAATGTGAATGCAATGGTGGTAGCGGCAAGATTGCATTAAAAATTTACTATATTATAATTGCTCATTATTATTCTTCGAACTATGAGTTCAGTAATGAAAAAGTTTCGTTATGTTTTTGAAATTATTATTAATTAATTAATATAGTTATGTTAAGTTACGAAAAACGAGTGATCAATCATTCAACACTAGATTTACGGACGTTTCTTATATACCTATCTCAACTAACACGCGTCAATTTGACGCAAGAATGAATACATATAACAGCACTACAGAGATGCCAAATTGCTCCGGACAGCAAATATATAATTTAAAGTGGTAGTTTGTAAATTGTGATTATTAGTTTAATAAATTCAATTTAGCAGATTTTTATCCACCACTATTTCTAAATAATTTGTAGGATTATATGATTCACCACTTTTTAAGTTTTGGCGTAACAGATAAAGCAATAGCAGCAGCAAATATTATTCTACCACTTATACAAAATCCAAACATCTACGAAATCTATGAATCTACGAAAACTCCTCTATACCAGTATGATCCGGCCTATTTTAACTTATGCTTCTCCTGCCTGGGCAACAATACCGGCACATCTAATGAAAAAACTAAATCAATGCCAAAACAAAATACTCAGAAAAATCACCCGCTCCCGTTGGTTCATTAGAAATAAAAATATCCATCAAGACCTCAAAATTCCTCTCCTCTCCGAATACATCAACAAATTAAATGCAGATTTCTACAAGAAAGCCGAAAAATGCCAAACAGCCAACTTCAACCAGATCCTATCCTATGAAAACTATAAAAAAGATTGCTATCTCCGACGTAATGCAGCCTTTTATACATCTGATGCCTCATTTCATCATCAGCAACAGAAATAGAAGTAAACAGTCATAGCCGAATGGATAAAGCACCCGCATACAACCACAAAGATCCCAGGTTCGACCCCAACTGATATCACTTTTTCTAAATATCATGAGAATCATCCATCCTTTCAGCATATCGCCAAATCATTAGAAACAGCATAGTGCACAGCATCATCGATCGCAGTAAAAATCATTAACTTTCCAAT
Source organism: Parasteatoda tepidariorum (assembly GCF_043381705.1). NCBI lineage: Eukaryota > Metazoa > Arthropoda > Arachnida > Araneae > Theridiidae > Parasteatoda > Parasteatoda tepidariorum. Next base: position 78,681,819 of record NC_092213.1, on the reverse strand, counting down.
GCATCCGGAGCTACATCAATCTCATGTGTCATCTTGCAGTCTATTCTGAGCAGCTGAAAATAAAAAACACAAACTCTGAGCATTTAACAGAACTTTAAAAAATCCGTTATTATTAAAATCTAGAAACCCACTGTAAAAATTATTAAATAACATATTCCAATAGAACTGACAAATATGTAATATACAAACAATGCCTGTAATTTCTGTTCTTTTTATATTTTCTTTTTTCTTATTTCCTGTCTTTTTAATCTTGCCACCACAATGTTGCATAATATAAAATGTTTTCAAACAATGTAAATTATTTCATGATGAATGGGATGGGGGCCGCTGCGCGGCCCAGGCACCCAGCTTGATTTAAATAAAGAAGAAAAAGAAAGATTTGACGTGCTAAATCTTTAAAAATAATTGCACTATCTGCCTAATATTTGCAAATTTAGTTTGCAGTTATTTGCCGTATTTGTAATTATTTTGGCGTCTCCGGAGCAGTTGGCATGTCTTACTAGACTAGAAACATCAATATCTGTTTGATTGTTGGAGGAGCTGGAAATTCGAAAGGAGAAAGTAATATTATCAACTTTCATCCCTTAATTATTTTTTTAAATTTTATTACGGGTGTTGAACAGCCGGCACAATTGTGAGTTTACGACAATCAATGTTCAACTTCGCAGTTTTGTAGAAACTAGATTTCTATCTATATTTACCTCGATCAATGGATAAAAGTCATATTCAAGAGATAAAATAAAAATGAAAACGGGTTTTGAAATGTTCCTAATAAAATTCGAAATGCGTCAAAATGACGCGTCCCGTAAACCTAGTGTTAACCTTACTGAAAATCACACACTCATCCAATTTACACAAATACTCTCACAAATGCATGTCCGCGTGAAACGTTATCAATCAGGGTAAAGCCGGTAACAAAAGTAATCCTTTAGAAGTTTATTTGAAGAGGAGGTTTTAATAATTTTATTTAATAAAAAATTGCATCAGCTACACGTTAACTTAGGCAAATAAACGGCGCAAAAGTCGTGTATTAAAAAAAATACAAGTATTTGAAAATAATGTATCAGATAGATGAACAGCGCCCTTGGTTTGTAAGGAACGTGGATTTCAGAAATGACCTAATTATTAAACCAATTTCAGACTTCCTAGAGGAAAGAAAAGCGAAGTTTTATAAAAAAAAAAATTAAACTGCACAGCTGCTAATTTTATCAACATTTTTAAATTAGAACTTATTGTGCACAATATTTATCATAGCCCCTCCACCAATCTTCTCTTATGCGACGGCACACTATCCAAATATTTTCGTACCTAGAAATTTCTGCCATTCCAACTCTTATCTTTCACGATTACCAAATCCCCATTTTTAGACGAAGTCGTCCCTCTGTGCACCTGCAAGTCTTAACATTGGGGACACAGAGAGGTATGATGCAGTCCACTCTAAATTTTTATTACGAAGTGATCCCTCTGTACACCTGCAAATCCCAACTTTGGGGACGCAGAGAGATATGACGCAGTCTACTCTAAATTTTTATTACGAAGTGATCCCTCTGTACACCTGCAAATCCCAACTTTGGGGAAGCAGAGAGGTGTGACACAGTATACTCTAAATTTTTATTACGAAGTGATCCCTCTGTACACCTGCAAGTCTTAACATTGGGGACAGAGAGAGGTATGACGCAGTTCATTCTAAATTTTTATTACGAAGTGATCCCTCTGTACACCTGCAAATCCCAACTTTGGGGGCGCAGAGAGATATGACGCAGTCTACTCTAAATTTTTATTACGAAGTAATCCCTCTGTACACCTGCAAATCCCAACTTTGGGGACGCAGAGAGGTGTGACGCAGTATACTCTAAATTTTTATTACGAAGTGATCCCTCTGTACACCTACAAATCCCAACTTTGGGGACGCAGAGAGGTGTGACGCAGTATACTCTAAATTTTTATTACGAAGTGATCCCTCTGTACACCTGCAAATCCCAACTTTGGGGACGCACAGAGGTATGACACAGTCTACTGAAATTTTTATTACTACATCGATTAGGACCGTTAACTTGTATACATTCGCTCCTTTTGTAAATACTACCATTTCTATCACATAAATATTTTATGTATATTATTCGGATACCTGTATATTATATTCATTATTAATCGGATTAGTTTATTTTTTTTTATGTACATATAATTTATATCATTGCTTACTTATATTTCTCGATACCATACCTCCGTTGCCCATAGGCAAATATTTTTCTATGAAGAATGAAGTGCCCCAATTCTTGTACCTCACAATATACTATTACATTAAAGTAGTTAGTCAAATTAAATACTCAATAATTTACTAAAACCGAGGATGGCGAGCAAGGAACCAGTATAAATACAGTGGTTACTGAGTTACGGACGACTTAGTAATTAATTACCGATTCAATACAATTGTTTCAATATGTATACATTTATTGTATTTTCTTATTTTTTTCTTCAAACTTTCTAGATATCTCATTTTCCCAGAATAATTCGCATTTAGCATACAAAAACACGAGGCTTAGCCACGAAATTATAGACGAATTAGTTAAGGCACAAAAAGAATTAATAGTAATGTCAATATTCTTTTTATATATAAAAGTGTCGAAACTCAAAAGAATATAGCTCATGTTCTTGATATACGTATTCACTTATATCTCATTTATATATTAATCTACAATTTCGAAACTTGATCAGATATATTGTCTAAATAAAGCCCTCTTTTGCTTTTATATTTACCTATGATTTTCAAGCCAAACCACAATTATTATTACAATATGCCTAACCATAAAAACAAGCGGAAAAATTACAGACGAAATAGTAGGGGTAAAAGCAAGCCTAATTGCACTGACAATATTCCCTTTACAATAAGAACTCAGAAGAACATAGTTCATGTTCTAAGTATTTATAATGGTCTATGTCTTCTTTTAATATTAAACATTCCACATAGATTTAAAGTTCGAAACATTTCTTTTCAGAAGAAAAGAAAGTATGCTATGCAATGTTTCTTTACAACAGAAATATTTTCCCGCAGTTCTCCCGAGAGGAACAAGACTTTTTCCCCTTATCTTTTTCTCCTAAATAAAAGAAATCCGAATTCTGACAACCGTCATGATTTTTGTGACATATCTTGTTACCGGTTTCGCGAATCCATCATGCATAAAAAAAAGAAAAGAAAAATGAGTGGAGGAAATCTCACAATTTACTCGTAAAAAACGCTTTATTCTGAGAAATATTCTCTATGCAATTAATGATGTTTATATTATATCGTGAAATGAATTTATTTTCTCATTTTGCAATAGTTTAACGAAAAAGTTCTTTTAATGCAATAGTAAGGGTGGATGCAAAAAAAATGACCTTTGTTTTAAGAAGAATTAAGCTGCTAAGGCATTTAAATTTTAAATGACATACTCAAAAGAGTCATTACATTATGACCACCCTCCATCTATAACAATGGACTCGCCCAGGTTTTCATGGTTTCTCGCCCAGGAACAATGTTTTCATAGGGCACATTAGGACCCATAATCCTCATAGAGCAATCCCTGACGTCCGTAAGCTACTTGAACATAGTTGCGGACCAGGTTCACCCATCCATGGCAAACAGTTTTTCCTACGGGAGACGGTGTTTACCAACAGGTTAATGCACCATGTCATAAGGGTCGAATCGTCGAGAAACATTTCAGTGACTTTCAAGTCACGTCCTGGCCTCCAAAATCACCTGACCTTAATCAAATAGAGAATTTGTGGTCCTACTTGGAAAACCAAATCCTCCACGCTACCTCCTTGCAATGAGAGGGAATTCCAAGACCAGTTGGTGAGCGCTTAGTACCAGATACCTCAGACTACCTATCAGCACCTTGTGGAATCAATGCCACGGCGGGTGCTTGCAGTTTTGAGGGCTAAAGGTGGTCCTACACGTTATTGGGTGGTCATAATGTAATGGCTCTTCGGTGTATAGTGGGTATGTCGTGTAATACACGTAATAATATTATTTTTAGAATTCTTCTAGAAATAGTGTACCACCATAGTATACTAGTATAGTATAAAATAAATATGCAGTTTCGCATGTTTATTTTTGAGCGAAAAATATACGAAGAGAAGATATTTCTGAAGAATACTGGACTAAAAGCATCAATATCTCTTTGTGGGAGGAATTGGAGATGATTCGAAAGAAGAATATAACATATAAATATCATTAAGAGAAGGGAGAATAAAAATATCGTCAACTTTTATCAGGTAATTAATAATTTTTTTAATGTTATTACCAGTGTTGAACAGCCGACACAATTTTGAGTTAACGACTCTATCAATGTTCAATTTAATTATCAATTAACGACTATCAATGTTCAATTTAATTATCAATTAACGACTATCAATGTTCAATTTAAAATATTTAGTCAATTTAGAAAAAATCAATTTAGAACTAATTATCTCTTAAAAGTAAGTTACATTATTTTTCACTAGACAAGATTTATTTTCACTACATCTATGAAACTTTCTTTAGAAAAATGTTTGAGACGATAGAGACTGTGAATGCAGAAGATTGCTTTTTTTTCCCTCATTCAAAAGGGAAGAATTCGAAAATGGCCTCGAATTTATTACGGTCAAGTAAATTTAGTTTTTTTTTCTTTTAGAAAACAGTTTCTGATCGCTTAGTTTAAAAGTGTAGCAAAGCGTGGCTTAAAAAGTTTTACATTGGTGAAAGAATTTAACTAAAAGCTACATTTTTATTTCTTTGGGAATTTATTTTCACGACATAGGAATGGCATGTAATGTTGATGTTATAAGGTAGAAAATTGAACTTAGCCTAGCATTCCCACTTTTTTTAAAAAAGATATTCACTCGATACTTTACTCAAGACTTTAAAAGTAATAAGTTTCTTTTTAAATACCAGAACATTTTCCTATGTAAAGGTAGTTTGTTTGAGTGATTGGTAGTTTATATGAATGGTAATTTGAATGAAAAAAACCAGTCGATATTGGTCACCGACTCATTATGTTTGAGGGAGAAAAAATGCTAGGCTTTTCAAGTCCAGTGATCACTGGCTACTAGCTATCTACGCTTTTTGTAAAACTTTCTTCTAGTGGTACCTAATTTAATGTTTTGATGTATTATTTTTCATTCATTTGAACTTATTTTCCACACCACTACACATGAATGATTTAAAAGAGTAATTGCCACTACTTGCTTTAACAAAGAAGACAAAATCATTACAAGAAAGAAAACCGATTGACTACTTTTTAAAAATATTCTTAACTTATCCTTTATCAAGAAAAACATAAATAACAAAGACGATATAGAAGAAGATATCAAGAATTTAAATAACAAAGACGATATAGAAGAAGATATCAAATATTTAAATAACAAAGACGATATAGAAGAGGATATCAAGAATTTAAATAACAAAGACGATATGGAAGAAGATATCAAGAATTTAAATAACAAAGACGATATGGAAGAAGATATCAAATATTTAAATAACAAAGACGATATAGAAGAAGATATCAAATATTTAAATAACAAAGACGATGTAGAAGAAGATATCAAAAATTTAAATAACAAAGACGATATAGAGGAAGATATCAAGAATTTAAATAACAAAAACGATATAGAAGAAGATATCAAGAATTTAAATAACAAAGACGATATAGAAGAAGATATCAAGAATTTAAATAACAAAGACGATATCAAAGAAGATATCAAGAATTTCAATAAAAGACGATATAGAAGAAGATATCAAAAATTTAAATAAAAAAGACGATATAGAAGAAGATATCAAAAATTTAAATAACAAAGACGATATAAAAGAAGATATCAAGAATTTAAATAACAAAGACGATATAGAAGAAGATATCAAGAATTTAAATAACAAAGACGATATAGAGGAAGATATCAAGAATTTGAATAACAAAAACGATATAGAAGAAGACATCAAGAATTTAAATAACAAAGACGATATAGAAGAAGATATCAAGAATTTAAATAACAAAGCCGATATTGAAGAAGATATCAATAATTTAACTATGGATATAAAACTTCTGCTTATAAAGAAGCTACCGAAGAAATTAAAGTTAGAGCAGACTATAAATTCATACCGAAAAATATCAAAGATCAAATAAAAACAAAAAAAAGAATGAGAAAGGAGTATCAGCAAACTAACTATCCAAACATTAAAACAGAAATCAATAGACTGCAAAAAATGATAAACAAACAATTAACAGAATACAGACAAGACATATGGAATGAAAAAGTCGTTGGTTTGAACACTAGCGACAATTCAGTACGGAAGATGATTAAATCTCTGAAAACGAACAAAACAACTAACATGCCTCTCAAGAGTGAAAATTTATGCCGACAAAGATAAGACAGAAATTTTTGCGAACTCAATAGAAGACCAATTCTCACCAAATATTGAACCCACAGATAGATACTCAGATAATCAAGTCATCTCCACTTACAATTCATTCTTTATTAATAGTAATCAGTATAATAATACTGTGAGCATTCCTAAATTTTCTTCCTAATGAACAATACGGATTTATAAAAAAATCTCTCTGCAACAGAACAACTAATAAGAAGTTTAGAATTCATAAGCGAAGGTTTCTATAAAAAAACAAGCTACTGCTTTACTCATGTTGGACGTCGCAAAGGCGTTCGACAGAGTATGGCACATTGGATTAATTTATAATTGGATTCACCATAATATTCCTAATGATTTTGTACAAATAATTAATAATTATTTAATGAATAGAACTTTCAAAATTAAAATAAATAACCACTATTCCACAAGTAGAAATATTCAAGCAGGAGTGCCACATGGCTCTATTTTGGGAGCCATCCTCTTTCTTATTTACTGCTCGGACTTCCGGGTAAGCAGGGGAGATGCTAAACTTTTAACTGCATTCTACGCAGACGATACTGCGATTCTAAGTAGATCATTAAATGTTAATAATGCCATCAAAAGACTGCAAAATAACATCACAGGTATTGAAAACTGGTGCTGCCGGTAGAAAGTGAAAATTAATAGCACAAAATCAAATCTTCTTATTATTCGAAAAACATATAAGAGAAAAATTATCAAATATGAAAAAATTATCCTATTCAATGAAGAAATCCTTAAGGTCTCAAAAGCCAAATACTTAGGAATCACCATTAATTGTTCCCTAAATTGGAAATTTCATATATCTGATATTCTTAAAAAAGCTAAAGCTGCTTTCCAAGCTTTAAAACCACTGCTAAAAAGTGAGAGCAAAATGGTTTTACATACAAAAGGACATATATATTTAATGTGTATAAGACCTATTCTATGCTATGCATCCCCGGCATGGGGGACTCTTACAAACGTTCAAACGAAAAGACTAAATCTTTGAGCATAAAGTTCTTAGGAGAATCACCGAGGCAGCCTGGTTTGTTCGTAATAACACCCTTTATAACGATCAAAAAATAGACAAAATCGACGAATATCTTTTTAAACTAAATGCTACCTTTTTTTAAAGAAGCTAAAGATTGTTGTACATGTGATTTTAATAAATTACTAGACTTAGGTATATATTATTGATAATAACGTTTAATCTAGCCCGATAACCGCTTTCTTTCTTAGTAATTGCGTATTATCAAAACATTACCGATAATTTAATATTATCACTTCTACCTTAGACGAAATATGCACTCTGCACCTGAGAATCCCGGCTACCGGGGGGAGGCGAGGGAGTGCACAGGGAGTCTTCCCCTCTTGTATATAACTGTAAATATTTTTCCTTTTTTTTTTTATCTTGTATTTGTATTAATTTTATGTATCAATTTGCGATTTAACTTGTTTATACGTAACCCAGACTTTGTTTTTAATTATGTACCTCAATTTGAGATTTAATTTTAGTTAAAGGCCGCACCACCCTTCCCATCCACTAATTAAATTTTATTTCCGATGAAGGAGCAGATAGCCCCCTCGGATAGGTACTCCGATACAACTTTATTAGTTAGTCATATAAAACTCCAAATCGTAACACTTTTCTTATGGTTGGTCTTTAATATTCTAGCAAAAGTATTAAAATTTTGGTTTTTAAATGTCTACCACTAAAATATTTTGCATAAGCTGTAGCAGTTGGCAGGCATATAGCAGACAATTTAAGATTTTAAGTCTATCCAGCATCGCACTTTTCTAATTCATATAGAATCAGAATATAATTCGTAAAGGTACAGCATGGGTGAAAGCCCTAATATAGCAAGACGGAAAAGAGAAAAACCTGGTACTTAAAACATTTCATTCCAGCATTTTTTTCGAAAAAAATGAAATATCTGTAACTATCAAGATTTCTTTTATAATTCTGGCATATATATAAAACTGCTTCTTTTCCAAGATAAACTAGATATTGTTGAAAATTTTTAAAAAAAGAATAAGTAAACTCCTCCCCAAAACTAGCTATAACTGAAAAGGTTTTACTACCAGCCTTTCCTCTTTTCCGTCTCGCTTTCACCCCTGAGGTACAGAGATGCTCCGGACAGCAAATTAATATTATAAAGTGGTAGTTTATAAATTGTGATTCTTGGTTAAATAAATTCAATTTAGTAGATTTTAATCCACCACTATTTCAAAAAAATTCGTAGGCTTATATAATTCACCCTTTATTGATTTAAGTCATTCTAGATCTATTAAAGAACAATAAAAATTGTCAAATAATAGCAAATTTTACATACCTGCCTACTTTTACGCATTTGGCGTAAAATTTTATTTTCATATTTATAGTGGTAGTAAATATATACTATTTGTTCTTTTATAAACTTAATTTTTAAATTATTTTGATCACCAGTATTTTTAAGAAAATTAAGCACATATATTAATCTTTGTTACAATTATAGTTGTCAGCTTAAGCTTTTTCAAAAACAACGTATTTTTTTTGCACAAAATTAAAATTTTAATTCCTTTTTATACCACTGTGGAAAATCATAATGGAAGGGATTAAAAGTTGGCAGGTATGAATTTAGTTTGTAGTTATTTACCGTTTTTTCTAAATTTGGCGTGTCTGGAGCAATTGGCATCTCTGAAGATATCGCAAATAATACATATTTTTATAATCCTTGAAAGATAATCCTTAAAAAGCAAGAAAAGTGATACCACTGGAAAATTTAGAAGTTTGCGCAGATGTATAATTCAAATTAAAAATTACTCTAAGATAATACTTCGACTTCAGAGTTCAAGATGGGAAAAGTAGTTGATGCTTCAGATAACACCCGTACACCATATATATTGAAAATAAAATAAATTGTACGAGATGAAAACAGCATGTTAATTAGAATAAAACTTTTATTTTGTAAAGCAATGATATCACGGACCTCTAGTTGTAAATTAAAAGAACTTCTCATTCAAGAAATATTTTAAAAGTGATACCGCCAAAAGCCACGCCAATTGAGCCAACTCCACGATAGATATTCAAATAATTTGACTGAAGATTTAAGACTGCAAAGTCTGTTAGAAAATAAAGTAAACCTAAAAATGGTTGTACAATAATTTGACGNTTTTCGAAAAAAATGCTGGAATGAAATGTTTTACGTACCAGGTTTTTCTCTTTTCCGTCTTGCTATATAAGGACTTTCACCCATGACCTCTAGTTGTAAATAAAAAGAACTTCTCATTCAAAAAATATTTTAAAAGTGATACGCCAAAAGCCACGCCAATTGGGCCAACTCCACGATAAATATTCAAATAATTTGACGGAAGATTTAAGACTGCAAAGTCTGTTAGAAAATAAAGTAAACCTAAAAATGGTTGTACAATAATTTGACGTAGTTGAAGAAAGAAATGTTAAAAATAGATTTTGGATACTCAGTCGCCGCGGCATTTAATTCTAATTTTTTATTGAGATAACAAAAAAGGTCAGGCGTCATATTTTTTGTAAATGCAAATATTTGCATTCGCTCATTATAAAACAGAATGAAAATTATTTCTTTGGGGAAATAAAAGGTATGATTAGATATAGATTTATGAAATTCACCGGTGACCGGCGAAGCCAAGGTTATTAGAAACACTTAATTCGTGTAAATTTTTAATGCTTTTAATTTTTTTATATTATTATCATTACTAAAATGGTTTGAAGAAATTAATGCAATACAGAACACACAAAAATAGTTTTATACACAGCGATGCCAACTTGCCTCCGGACAGCGAATAAATATTTTCAAGTGGTAGTTTATTAATTGTGATTCTTGGTTTAGTAACAACAATTTCTAAACAATTCGTAGGCTTATATACACTCTATAACAAAAAAATCGACGCACCAAGAAGGAGTTGTCCGATTGAAACGAAAATTGGTGGATAGGAAGACAATGTACAGAATAGTAAATGATTAAAATTTCAGAACAATTGAATAATTTATTGCAGAGTTACAGTAACAAGTTCAATAAGGTGTTGACCCGCCTCTAGCCTGGATACAAGCTGCCACACGGCGTGGCATAGACCGATAAAGCTCCCGGATGGTCTCTTGCGGTATTTCCTGCCAAATTCGATCCAATTGTCGAACGAGGTCATCAACATTCCGTGCCAGATGCAATCGCCTTCCCATCATATCCCAGACATGCTCGATGGGAGAGAGATCTGGTGATCTGGCAGGCCAAGGAAGAGTTTGACAAGCTTGCAGACAGTTCATAGCAACACGTGCCGTATGTGGTCTGGCATTGTCCTGCTGAAAAACCAGCCCAGGGCGCTGCAAAAGGAACGGTAGCAAAACAGGTCTTAGGATGTCGTCGACGTACCGCTGTGCAGTAAGTGTACCTCTAATGACGACCAAAGGGGTCCGGCTGTCAAAGGAAATGGCACCCCAGACCATAATGCCTTGTTGAGGGCCGGTGTGGCGTGCAATAGTGAAGGCAGGATACCCCCTCTGCCCTGTGCGTCTCCAAACACGTCTTCGATGATCGTCAGGGCACAGTTGGAAGCGGGATTTGTCGCTAAAGACTGTACCTCCCCAGTCGGCATCATTCCAGCCTGATCGAGCGTCGATTTTGCGCGTCTTAGTGCGTTCTTGGTGCCTCGATTTTTTTGTTATAGAGTGTAATTCGCCACTTTTTTCAGATATGTTAAATCCATTATTTGTTGCATTTTATGTAATCTGTCTATTGTTTTTGTTCTCATTACAGGATGAATGGGAAAAGGGCCATTGTTGGCCTCAGGAGCCCAGCTAGACCAGACTAGGTATGCTAAACCTATCAAAATCTGTCTAATATTTGCAAATTTAGTTTGCAGCTATTTACTGTTTAGCAAGACGGTCAAGCCATGTAAAATTAGCGTGGCATTCAACGTGTTAAATAACCATCTTGCAGTGATAATTTATAGTGATGATTAAAGCAATTTTATATTAAATTTATGAAAAACAAGAATCAGGAAGAATTGGCTGTTCTGCAATGCACTTCCTTATTTAAAATACATACACTCACATTTAAATCAACAATCAAATTTTATAAAGCTATTGCTAAAGAAACGATTATATTAAGACAAAATGAAGAAAATAGTTTCTTAAAAAAAAGACATTTTACAAATTACGTGCTCAAGAGCTAAATCTAAAATGTAACGATTAATCTAGATAACTATGAATCTTCATTAAGAAAAATGCAACACTAAAAAACACTTTTGTTCGAAGGGAAAAAGAAAGATTTTTAAATATAATGTTTTAAGAAGTAATTTTTATACCGCTGTTAAGCTGAGGTTTTTCTAGAAAATTAATGCCGAACAAAAAACATAAAGCTTTTTCTTATGTTAATAAAGGGCTTTTATTTATTTATTATTGATTCTTTTATTATAAACTTTGATCTTAGCCAAATATTAACATTACTTCGAGATGACTATTTTTCTTTAAAAAGCTTCATAAAAAGAACCTATCGATGAAAAATAAACAGAAAAAAAAGTAGTAATACATCAGAATTTTGAATATATATTTGGTTAACGATGGCATATTGTCGAGATAAAAGGTTTTTTTTATTCTTAAGATCGTTTCTTCAGTTAAGTTAGTGTATTGAACCTTTAAAGGTAAATATGTTTGTTGCTTCTCTCTACTCTTAAACTTTGGCATTATTTTTGAAAGAAAAATAAATCGTTTAAGTATAAATTTGCAAGAGTTGTATGTAAATTACACTTTGTGCAAATAATATTTTGGAGTTCAAACACAGTAAATACGGGCATAATATAAATTTAAAAGAATTCTATCTTTTACGTTTTATTTTTCTTTCTTTATTTTGTCTTCGTAATCCTTTTCTTAATTTGAAAGTCCTTTGACGCAGTTGGAAGATTGAACTTTAAAGGTAAAAATCGTTGTTGATTTATATCTTAGAATTGTACATTATTTGAAATAAAAAATATAATTTCATAAAGTTACAAGAATAAAGGATGCTGGTTAACTGTTGCGCAAACATAACTATTGAACTTCAAATTCAGTATAGATGAATATATATATATTTATATGATAATATATATTTAGTATATTTATATTTTCTGCATTCTGTCTTTCTTTTTTCTACCAAAAAAGCTATTTTGATTCTAAATTTTAAACTTTTTAGGTAAAAATATTTGTTGCTTTATATCTTAATACTTAACATGAATATAATCATATGTTTTTCAAGGTTCAAGATTTGTAGGCGAATGTTTTGAACTTCGAATTCAATAACTATAGACTTAACTTATCTTAAATTTTCCTAATTTTAAATCAAAATTTTTCGGATTCTTTTTTTTTGTTTTGTTTTATAAAAGTTAATTTTTCCTAAATTCTTTGCTTAAGCTAGTGTAGTTAAATTCAAGAATAAAAATCGTTGTTGCTTTACATATTAATCTTCTACATTATTCAAGAGGAAAGTATATTCCATCATTTAAGAATTCTAAAATTTATATTATTGAAAATAGTGTAATAGGTGCATACAATAATTACGAAATTAGAGGAAGAAACATATATTTTCTGAAGATACCGTACGTATTTCTTCAAGGGATTTGTATTATTAACTTTCAAAATATAGGATTAATTTGGAATTTACACTAGTGTGTATACAAATTGCACTTTGTAAGCATAATATTTTGCACTTCAAATCCAATGAATATGGACATAAATTTTTTTTTAAACATTTCTTAATTTGCATTATTAATTTTTGTCTGAAAAAAGTTTTTTTTTTCGTTTTTTAAGCTAATGTCTTGAAATTCAAAAATAAAAATCGCTGTTGCTTTACACGTTAATCTTTGATATTATTTAAAAAAAAGTAAATTGCATAACTTTAGAATGTTAAGATTTATATAATGAAAAATAGGTTAATTGATAAGTGCAGACAATAATTACGAAATCAGATGTAAAAACCTATTTTTCTGAATATACATACCTTATTTTCAAGGAATTTGAAATATCGATCCTCAAAATATGGGAATAGTTTGAGAAAAAAAAGACAGTATATATTTACTGTTACCTAAAACTTTACTTTTAAAAATATTTGAATTATTAACGTAATCTGATAAACAGAACTATCTTGTTTCTGCAAAATTATATACGTCTCTTTAAAAGGCACACATGCATTGAAGAATTGGAATAGTTTTCATTAAGATTGAAAGGAATTTTTACAATTAAGTGTGTTTACCGCATTCCCATTAAGGATACACGAAACAAGAAAATAGTTTCAAGAATTAGATGTTACATTCCCCTTCTAAATAATGAACACGAATGTAAATTCTCGAACTAAATGCAGTTACAAAGACAAACCTTCATATTTATCAAGATTATTGTTTCTGTTAACAAATATGTAGCTACTGCAATGTAAACGATGGCAATTTAAATAAATAGCTTCGCTTCTGCCAGTGATTCACACCTTACGAGCATCAGCCAACAGTTAATGGTGCCATTTTGAAATTATGTCCGCTGCTTTCGACACGTAAATGTACTAAATGTTTAGTAACTGATGAATATTTAGTGAAAACACGGTTGCAGTGTGTTAACCAAAGGCTATAGAGTTCAAAATCATTTTATAAATTTATCATGATGTTGGTTAACCTAACTATTAGTAATATAGCATTGAATGTTCTTAGCCTCATAATATTGTGTTTTAATATTGGAAAGAGTCACTAGTTGTCAACTGGTAGTTAAATTATTCATTCTTAGAGTCTACCAAGAACAAGCAAATCACTTGTATACGCCAATATATCGATAATTACATCTGCATACCTGCCAACTTTTGATCCCTTCCATTATGACTTTTCCCCGTGGTAGTAAAATGGAATTAAAATTTCAATTTTATGCAAAAAAATACGTTGTATTTGATAAAGCTTTAGCTGACAACCGTAATAGTAATACATATTAACATATATGCTAAATTTTTTTAAGAATAGTGGTGATCAGAATCATTTGAAAAATAAGTTTATAAAGGAAAAAATAGTATATATTTACTACCACTTTAAATATGAAAATAAAATTTTACGCCAAATGCGTAAAAGTTGGTAGGTGTGCATCTGGTTCTGAAATTAAACTTTTGTGATATTTCTAATCCAGATTGGTAGTTTAAAGCTTGCATTTTTTTTGTTTTTTGGTCAATTTGATTTCTAAGTACTAATTGCTATACTAATACAGGGTAGGGTTCCCGGTGAACTTGAATATTTTAAAAAGTGGTAACGAAAATAAAACAAATGCATACCTGCCAACTTTTACGCATTTGGCGTAAAATTTTATTTTTACATATAAAGTGGTAGTAAATATGTACTATTATTTCTTTTATAAACTTATTTTTAAATGATTTTGATCACCACTATTCTTAAAAAAACTAATCATATATATTAATATGTGCTACTGTCATGGTTTACAGCTTAAGCTTTTTCAAATACATCGTATTTTTATGCTTAAAATCGAAATTTTAATTCCATTTTAATACCACTGGGAAAAATAATAATAGAAGGGATAAAAAGTTGGCAGGTATGCAAATGTCGATGTTTTAATTTCTGTGTAACCACCACTAAAAATTGTTTTCGAAATTTCAGCTTGCTAAACCACTTAACGATAAAATGGTCTGTTAAAATAGAATATATATTCTAGAATTAATCTAGTTTAACAACCACTACTAAAATTTTTCAAGAACCGTGGGAACACTGTACCAGCAAATTGCTTCTCTCATCGAAATTAAATAGAATTAAGGGCGGGAAAGTTATATACTTCTGGATATACCGGAAAATTTCGGTTTTAAGTTTCGAGTTCATGCTTGATTTCTGTTCTAATAAATTTAATTTACTGTCCTTTTAACCACCACTACATTTAAATAGTTTAATTAATGGTAAAAATAGCATCAGGGTGACTAAAAATGTGAAAAGTGGTAGATGGAAATAAATTAAACTTAGCATTCTTTTAAAGTACACCTTTATATAATTACTATTGAAATATTAAACGTTAAATGTTTTTGATTGAAATATATATAATTTAAAAATGTATATCATAGTGGTAGTAACGATTGAATAATTAAAGTGTTAATAAATAAAGAGACATGAATTGGGATTATACTAGTTTTTTAACTTTCAGTAGACTTAAAATTCTTTCAACTTCTCAATTAATAATAGTGTCTATTTCGCAATTAAATTCACTGCACAATGTAAGATAACGCTTGAGCACATTTAATTTGCGTGTTTGATATATAAAAAAATATTTAATTTAATTGAAAATGTTTAATTAGATTGATTGGAAGATTCAATTCAAAAGATTTAATTAGAAAAGTTTTTCCTGTACGATGCGTGAAGATGTTTGTTTGTTCAAAGTAATGCCTTTTATGTTTGTTATTAGATTCATAGGTCACTTTTCCCCTGTTGAAATAATTATATAAAATGAAAAATTTTCCATTTAAATTTCTAAAATAAACCGCGATGCGGGATTGAATGTCATTCCCCAATTAAAAAGGAAAAGAAAAATATTTTACCTTTTTTTATTTTTAATAGAGCTCCATAAGCACTGTTCCCGCACTATTAGAATAGAGATGAAAGAGAAAAGTATTTTTTGACCCACACTATTGATTGTTCGTAATAAATTTCTGGATTCGGTTTCTTTTTCATTTAATGAGGTCCCCCGCGGTTAAATCTGAAGAAAAAAAAGATTTAAAAAAATCAGTGCTTTTCGTATAGGTTCCAGACTTTAATTCGATGTTATTGGATTGCATTCAAGACTGAATTCTGAACTATTGTAATGGGGCGGAGAAATCCGAGTAGAAATTAGGGAGCAATCTCATTAGGCTAAGTTCCAGTAACATCACTTGAGACGAAAGCCCACCGGAATACCGAGATTGCTATTCATTAGTTCGTCAAAAGGGAGTCGGATGCACTATCGTTGATTAAATCATATCCCTGACAACATAAGATTTTGAGATGAGTATTGGCATCAATAAATAAGTTGAGGCTGAAATATTGAGAACCATTATTTAATGAAATTTCGGGAAAGAGAATATTTAAAAAATAGTTGAATTAACTACTAAATTAAAAGCTTTATTCGCTTTAAAAAATATACAAATTGGAATCAACATATTGCAAGTATTCCATTTTTAAGGCTTGCCAGAGGTGAATGAGAAGAAACAAAAGTAATTTGAAATATAAAACGCAAAGTTGCCAATGAAAAATAAAGATAAGAAACAAAACAAAAAAGAATAACAGCAGCCGAAAGCGAAAAAAAGATGAAAAACAGAACAAGAAAAAGACAGAGGCCGATATTTCAAATTAGGGTTAAATGCATTTTCACATGCTGGGAGACGGTGATGAGTAAAAACGTTAGCTCGAGAAACAGCATTCATATGAATAAAATAAGATTCCAGAGTATCAAGATAGGCTGATGTGAATGACGGGGAAATAATTTTGGCACTGCCCAAATTGAGTTTAAGCTCAAGATTCCAACAATGTGCAGCACTTGATAATTTTTCGAATTCTTAATACGGGCATATCTTTCGTGTTCCATAATTCTAAATTTAAAAGAGCATTTAGTTTGTCCGATGCAGCCGAGGTTTCACTGACAAGAAATATGGTAAATGCATTATTTTTATTTATTTAACACGTTGAATGCCACGCTAATTTTACATGGCTTGCCCATCTGGCCAAATGGTAAATAACTACACACAAAATTTGCAAATATTAGACAAATATCGCTAATATTTTAGAAGCTCTAGTATGACGTACCTACTTGCTTGCTTCTATTTAATAAAACTGGGCACCTGGGCCGCGCAGCGTCCCCTATCCCATACATCATGAAATATTAATATATTGAGTTATACAAACATATTGAGTTTAGCAACATTGTGGTAGCTATACAAGATGTCAAACACTTTGCTTGATACATTCACAGATTGAAGGTTGAAATTATAAAAACAATATGAGTATTTTAGATCAATTAACAAGTCTATTGAAAAACGTTTATATAATTAATAAAAAAGATATTAGGAGTTTTTTTTTTTAAAGTTCAATATTGAAAGTTCAAATTTTATAATTTTGTTGAGGTTGTTTCCTTCTTGTTCTAAACTATGGTTGATACACTGATCGATGATTCACCAAGGATTCTCTGAGATTATGAACTGGCTGATTAGGATGGTATTTCGAAAAAGTGAGTTCACAATTGGGATCGAACTAGCAATCAGGGATACAGCAGGCGGGTGTGCTAACCACTACTCCACTGCAGTTCACTACTATTTATGTTGCTAATGATGGTAAGATGCATCAGATGAAAAATGTGCTGCTGTTGGTATAGTTCGTTTACCAGGAGTTGGCACTTGGCTCCACCTCCTCGGACGCAGAGTTCATTTCAGCGCGGGGGAGTAGGGGGAAAACATTTCCCCTTTTGAAATCGAGATAACCTCTAATGTGCGCAAAGCTTCCACACGGTTTTTTATAAATAGTCCAATCAGACCACTATGAAGGGAAACCAGTTTACGAAAGAGCCTTTTAATACAAAATCTAGCAAAAATAAAAAGTGGTAGCAAATATATGTCTAAAAATTTGTTTTATTTNTTTTTTTAATTTTTGAATATGATTAGTTTGTCTTATTTACTTGTCTACCACTACAGATTCAATTCTCAAATATATATGACAAATTCCTCTCAGTCACTTTTAAAATAGAATTTGGTTTCACGCGCTCAAACTGTTCACTCTTTAAATAGTCTGCGCAGACTACTTATAAGAAACCGTGTGGAGGCTTTCTGATGTAGAAGGTGATGGCCAAACAGAAACAGTGAATTCTTTTTCAGTCACTTACTTCGCTTTATCATCAGCTACTATACCTTTCGTTATTCTAGCTAATTTATATTTAAAAACTTTTTCCCAGCAAAATATCTCAAAAAGAACAAACTATTTAATAAAAAGAGAGAAATATCAATAATTTTCTGAAATAAAATGCACATGTTCAAAATATGTACATGAAGATTGAGAAATAAATATTTTTGTCATACGATCGCCAAATAGCAGCCTTGTTCACATCCTTCTCCCCAAAATAGCGAATAGTATCATCCGATACCACGTGATGAAGGCGGAGCCAAGTGGCAACTCCTGGTTGTTGGTCTTTTTTGTAATTCTCGAAGGTGAAAATCTGATTAAAATTCGCTGCTTCACAATTTATTGCATGTTTGAATCAGCTTGTAGATGTTCAGAAAGGAGTGGAATTTTTAGATCTTTGTGCATGTTTGAATTTCGGATTAACCATCTGGCACGGATTATTTTCCTCAATGTTTTGTTCTGGAACTGATTTAATGACATACTTAACAGGAGTGGTGAATCATATAAGCCGACGAATTGCTTAGAAATAGTGGTGGACAGAAATCTACCAAATTGAATTTATTAAACCAAGAATTACAATTAATAAACTACCACTTGAAAATATTTATTCGTTATCAGGAGCAGGTTGGCACCTCTCTATACATAAATAAAACTATTTTTGTGAGTTCTATATTGCATTAATTTTTTCAAACCATTTTAGTAACGGTAGTAATATAAAAAAAAATTGACTCGAATTATGGGTTTCAAAAGTCTTGACTTGACGGGTCACCGGTGACCCCCGTGGAGCTACGAACATACTCAGTACCGGTCACCTCCATGGCATTCAAGGTATTAACAATTAACACGTTCACGCCGGGGTGATCCACCGGTGGGTCACGCTAGATTATCTCATCTTGGCAGCGCACCGGAGTAAAAACTGGTAACAAATAAATTTCATTTTTTAGTTTTTTTCCGGGAATAATAAAAATCCATAACTACCAATTGTGTTTAACGGATGCAATTTTTATATTGAATTGCTTCTTCGCCGTGATAAATTTCCTTTCAGTGAATTGTTATTGTTGAGAATAGATTAATTCCTCCCAAATATTATCTAATTTTGAAATAGTTCTTCTACCAGTATTTTCTGTTTTCCCGTACCAGTATTCTCACTTTTTCCGGCGTGAAAGTGTTAAAGTAAGTGAATTGAACCTGACTGACTGATACAGTATTTACGGTGTCCTAAACTTCTGTTGTTATATTCTCCTTCATTGGATATAAGACCATTGAAGGGGAGGAAAAAAAGGGGAGCATTTAGTGAAAACTGACATCTTAGGGAATTGACTAGTCCTAGTGATGCGCTTTATTTGGGCCGCGAACCGTCCTCTACCTTATTTACCTTGAATTTGAATTGAATCTTTACAGTCTGCAGGCAGCCAAGATGCTAATATGACTGCTATTTCAATTACACTTTCCAAATGAATTTACTCAATTATTTTACAATAATTACGAATTATATTAATTATTTCATTTTCATCTTTAAAGTGGTAATAAATTTCTTTTTAATTCTTCTATTTATAAATTTCATTTAATTTGATTTAGTCTAGGGGAGAGGGGGGCACATGTGAACATGGTATGTTTTACCAATATGATTTGAAATAAAAAATCTCAATTGATGGCAGTACTAGTCCTAACTCTTTGCAAAACTTTCAGAACAATGAGACATTTTGTTGTTCTATTCTGTCAATTTGTTTGTATCAGCTGGTGTTGTATATATTATAATCACTCACTTCTTCAAGTGAAAGCATAGTATAAATCAACTAATAAGCTAAAATTAACTATTGCAGATCATTATATGAACATTTAGGAAAGTTTATGGCAATTATTATTTTTTTTTTACTCAATTAAAAAATTTTTATTTTTCAAGTTTGGTTTAAGAAGGAAGATGGGGTACTTGTGAACAAAACATCTGGGGCAGTTGTGAACAGTTCACATGTGCCCCTACATAGTATTAAGATTATTATCCTCATGATATTATAAGTTTAAAAAATATGTATGCATTTAAAATTATTATTGTTTAATTTTCCATAATTAATTTATTAATTTTTTATTTATTTTTTATTAAATGGTTGATCGCGCATCACGCATATTAACTCATACACCTGAGAAAGATGTAATTGCTAAAGCTACAAATGAAAAGACAGAAAAAAATGAAGAAAAAAAAAGCATGAAAGAGTATTAGAGAGGAAAGAAAAAGGCCCATTACAACTCTTGAGGAGCATGAAGTTGCGAAAGACCCAACAGCGGAAAAATTATTGTACAGCTGAAAAATTATTTTCTTATTGACAGTACTGTTGTACAATTTAAATTCACATAGTTAGCTACAACCCCTTCAGTATAATGCGTATCTATATCTGTTATATTAGAGATTTTTTTCTTTGACATGTGATGACTGTTTTGTGTTTTAAATCTTGTTCATATGTGCCCCAGGCATGTTCACTTGTGCCCCCAATAGGGGCACATGTGAACAATTGAAGAAATTTTTCTAAAATATCATAAAGTAAAGAAATATTTTATTGAAAAATCTCAAAAAATTCCATAAGACAAAGAAAAGACTATTTAAACATATGGACTTTTTTACTGTGAGAAATTGATGATATTTTTTGAAAAATGAAGAAATAAAAAAATTTGTTCACATGTGCCCCCCTCTCCCCTACCTCTAAATGCAAATAATCAACTTTATTTAGAAGAGCTGATTATAGAAACGAAAATGAGTCTATGTCATAGTCTTTACTACCACTTGGGAAAAACTATATAAGAAGCAGTATAGGTGTAATACTATTTGTGTGTGTTCGATATTGCATTAATTTCTTCAAACCATTTTAGTAACGATAATAATATTAAAAAATTAAAAATTTTACTCGAATTATGTATTTCTAATAATCTTGGTTTCACCGGTGACCCCGTGTTGCTACGAACAAACTCAGTGCCGGTCACTGGTGACCCCCATGGCTCTCAACATGTTAAGGTTTTTTCCTACGCCACTACATAGAAATGAGGCAGCATTTTTTCTTGCGAAGTAGTAATGTTGAGTGTTGGTACTCGGTGATTTTGCAAAAAATTTTAATTTTTTACTTCGAAAATATTCGACCCAAAAAAGATTTTGACAAAAAACTCTTCGACTTAGGAATTCAAATTAATATTAGGTAGATGTGTAATGCTAAGGGGAAAAGTATATTTTTGACATACCAAGGTTTTCGAGCTATCGAGAGTATATCTTTATATATATATTTCGTCTGTTCGTGTGTATGTCACTGAACTCCCCCTAAACGGCTGGACTGATTTAAATGAAATTTTCTGTGTACCTTCAGAAGGATTCGAGAATGGTTTAGATTCACAATAGAACATTCTGCCACAAACCGTTCCAGCGGTATCAGCGAAAATCGAAATGGAATTTTCTGATTGGTTAAAAGTTAGCCATTGTTTTAAATTTTGCTGTACACGAATCAGTTTTCAAATATCTTGAAGATAACAACAGTGATATTTTCTATCTTATAGCTCTATTCTTTTAGAAAAGTAAATTACATATACTTTAATATTTAATCATAATTCGGTTCTTTATTTCAGGTGAGCACAAGCACGTAAAATCAACGAGAATAAGTTTCGTAATTATTGGTCGTATCACGGANAAAGACATTCATTGTGGATATATATATATATAGCCGTTTTTATCCGAGTAAAATATAATAAAAATACTTCTCACAAAACTGCTAAAAATAAAATAGTTTTACTTTCAGTTTTTTCACTTTTTTTCTCACTTTTCAGGTCTCATGAAGCAAATGGCATAGTTGCCAGCTTGTACACTCGTTCGAAAAATTTAAAAAAAAAAGGAGGTAAAATATTTAATTATCAAACTATGTTGATATGCTAAAACACGCTGTATATCAGCTATATTACGTTTTGAAATATGCTTATCAAGTCGAATTCATTTGTTTAAACACGCTTTTTTAACTACATATATACATATATTTTTAAATACCCTTTTCAAGCCAAGTTCAATTGCTTAAACGCGTATTTTCAGCTATGTTTCTCTTTTTTAAACAGGCTTATCATGCTAAGTTCATTTGCTTAAACACGATTTTTTAGCTATATATATATATTCCTTTTTTTTTGAAATAAGTGATACTGATGTCCTTAAACGATACGATCGTTTTGAGCTATGCCCAATAATTTAAATTCATTAATGTATAAATTATTTTCAATTTTTTCTTACATTTTAAAATTAAATATCAAAAATAATATACTTACAATTAAATATCACAATCGAATTTGATATATATTACATATGAAACTTACACCTTTTTCAACAACATACTGTTTAAAAGGAAGCATTTACGACGAACAGGTCTTTTTTCTTCACATTACTTTTTTGTGCCAAATTTCGACTTCTTCTCGATTCGCATTTTAATCTACTTAAAATAATTACTAAAACTCATGCTGCTTTTCTCAATTTCTAAAATAGGCGTTCTGTGAATTCAGTTCAGCGAAAGTAACCTTAATTAATTCTAACAACGCCGCATTTAATGAAAGTGCTTTCGTTAGCCAGAAAGTCAATTAGCATACTTTATCTAATGTCGTATATCCTTTAATTGAATAAACTCTTTTGTTCTAAAACTTCTTCTGAGGAGAAAAGATTAAGACAACGCGGCTGAAGGCGAGCACGTATGTAGGAATTCATTAAGAAGAATTGGAATTAATAAGCAGATAAGTCTCTGGAGAAAACGATTTAAATTGAAGGCACCATAAAAAAAAATTCTCACTTATTGTTTTCTTGTTGGATAGATAACATGATAGATAGCTGATTTAATCGTCAGCTAAATTACCGGTGATGATACAGGAGCGGCAAGTATGTTTCGTATTCGAAAATGAAGGAAAGTGATGTCAACATCAAGCGATATTTGGTAACATTCGATCTAGTTTGTTTTAAAACTTCCATGTACAGAATGTCCTAAAAATTCTGTTAACCCTTTCGCGCCGACTGTCACAAATACGTGCCAGCATAAAGCCGTGTCAATCAGGGTAAAAAGATAATACTGGTAACTCAAAGTAATTCTTTAACAGTTTATTTGTCGGCGGAGTTAAAATTGCTTGATTTATTTAATTCACCGTCACTTAGTTCAAAATGAAACTATTTAGTTATACTTTGAATTAACATAGATTATATATATATATGATTAAACTAACAATAATTAAAGTAAAAGCAAAGTAAGTCTGTCAAGTCAGCAACGACTACATTTAAGTTACCGTTTTTTATTTAATTACATCCTGATTCTGATTTTGTTCGAATGCTTTTCTGAATCACCCGTCCCCAAGGGGTTAATGATCTAATAACTTGAGAAATATTCAATGGATGAAAAAAGCAAACATATGATTTTTGCATTTTACGATAAGATATCCACACGAAAGAAAAGTTGATCCCTCAAATCGAACTCCTGAGGGTAGAGAAAGGGAAAACTTTAAACACTCCATAAAAATTCTTATTTCATATTGCCGATTTGGATGCTCTAGAAAAGAGTTCCCTAGTATTTGCGGATTTTGTTGGCAACGCTGTGATCAGTAACCGAGGAATTATCAAAAATTAACATTTTTATATGTTAATAATTAGTTACCTAATTATGTTACGAAGCTCACACTAAAACAACACGAGCACACAGATTGTCGGACCCTGTCAACCCCTTGTGAGTCTGATTAGGGCTGTGTAGGTAAAAAACTGAAAAAAGTGGTAATTACCAGAATGAGCAGGTCCCTACTTTAACAGAAGTACGCAATCTAACGGAATTTAATTATTTAACTTCACAACCACAATTAACACAATTTAATTGCAATTATATATTGATTGGCTCATTTGGAATTTATTATTTTGTAAATACTTTTATTTAATTTGTATTTATAATCAATTTGCTGTTTTGAATTTTTAATATTTTTGTAAATAATTCTGATTGTACTTACAAGTTTTAATTCAGTAATTACCATATCAAAGTGCCATTTTATCTTTTAACTTTCTATTTTGCAATTTGTGTTCCTGTTATGTGACCAGTTTTTTTTTCTTCAGATGTTCATCAATACAGGATGAATGGAAAAATGACCACTTTTGGCCTCAGATGTCCAATTATACATGTCAGACCAGACCTTATGTTATGAAGTTCATAAGTTATAAAAATATTATAGTGTGTAGTTTAAACTACATATTGATATATTTGGAGTACAAAAGGTTAAGAGAAAGTGTTGCTGTGCAGAACATAGAATAGTTTTCATATCTTCTTTTACTTAATGGGTTTAAAAAATATACTATAAGTTCAATTTGTTAAAAAAAACCTGCATGATAATGATAATTAAAGCGAAGCAATGAGAAGTTCTTCATGCGTCTTGCCATGAGTTACACGTTTGCAACAACTGGAAGAAAGTATTACTGTGCAAATTATCGAATTGTTTTCACACTTACTGTTACTTATATAATTTATTCGAATGGAGTAAAAAAATTATCCATTTATTTAGTTTATTAAATAAACTCTAGATTAACAATAAAGAGAAAAAATGGGGAATTTCTCATGTGCCTTGCGAGGAATTTCACATTCGCAGTAACTAATAAAAAAACGTTTCAATGTAAACTATTGAAAGTTAACTGTAGTTCATATTTTCTCTTCGAATGTGTTTAAAGACACTCCGTCGATTCAATTGGTTAAAAAACACTCTATGTTATTAAACGATAAAGAATCAATGGGAAATTTATCACACGAACCATACGCTTACAATAACTGATAGTAAATGTTATGTACATCATTGAATAGATTTCATATCTATTGCTGCTCATGTGTCTTCATGCATGTTCATGGCCAAGTGTTTATAAAACTCAGTCTCTGACATTGAATAGTGAAAGAAAAAAACAATCAAATCATCATCTACATGCGAAAGCATGGGGTTTTCCAAGAAAGTTCTGTAATAATAATATTAATTAATTGCTAATGAAAATATATTTCAAGCTAAGAGTGTTGTGCAATGTGGAAAACAAAACATATCACTCTGATTGGTCCAATGATCGGATTTTTATGTGCGAAAACTCCATCTTAACCGGTTAACGTCCAGCGTCATATATATAGGACAGTTCCTTTTTTCAAAGACATTCATTGTGGTGGGAAACTTTTTTCAGCATTTTCATTTATCTGGGTGAATTAAAAGATTCTCATATACCACAATGATTTAGTTATTTCTGATTAGATCTAGAATTATAAGGAGCAAGTACTTTTTGATCTATCAATGACTCTTTGAATACCCTAACAGTAGAAAAACCAATTAATTTCGATAATATTTTATACCACTTTTTCCATAAAACCACTTTTCAATCATTTCAATAAATAAATTCGGGATAAAACGGGTTAATGGTTCAAGAGAGCCTCGAATATTCTAATTAGTTAGTCTGTCTATGTTTTAAGTTACGAAATAAGACATCAAAATATACTTTCTCTGACAAACATATATATTTTTAGACGGATTTGAATTTTTTATACTCAAAATGTAGTGGTAACCTCGTTCTGGGAAAAATGGTCCCAATAGTTTTGCCAGGAGAGCGGTCCAAGGTCTATAGGACCGATGTTAGGGCCCTTAATGTTAAAAGTCAATGCATAAATTTTTAATTTTTTTTACATCTTTTCAAAGAATGTAATTTTATATGGCGAAATACAAAGTTTGAACGAAATTGGTAGAATGATTTCTTAGAAAAGGTTTCACATTTTAAATTCAATTTCTCATAAACCATTCCACTAATTTCGCTAAAAGTTTGCATTTCGCTATTTAAATTTGGTGTATAATTTTGTAAGCCTTGCTATTCAAATTCGTTTCAACTATAATGATTTTGTACAAAAGTTTTTCAATTCGCTTAAAAAGTTTTTCCATTTAACATTGCATTCTTTATAATGATATAAAAATTATATATCTTGCAATTCAAAATCTTTTCGACAATTATTAATTAAAATAATAAATATTAACTAAAAGTTATATTTTGCCTGAAATTATCGTTGGATAAATGAAATCTGTAATTGTGTGCAAAAGTTTTTCAATTCGCCTAAAAATTTCTCGAGATGTGACGAAAAAAGTAACATTAAGCGGTTCAAGCTTTGGACAGTTCTTCTAATCAAACTATGGGGACCATATTTCCCAGATTGCTGGTATCCCTATACCTTAAGGGGCGGAAATCCGAATCTGTCGATAATATGCATGTTTTATCACAGGAAGTACGTTTTTATGTCAGACTGCACTAATTAATTAACATATTTGAGGTCACCTTGTATTATTGTGCGTAATTAAGCTGAGAGAATTTTTCAGTAGACGTAATATTTACTTTAAAGCGATTTGAAACTACATTTTAATGCGTGACGCAGCATTTATAATAATAAATGCTGCCTACCAAGATTAGCCAAAGACTAAGACACAGTGACACAATTTTGACAATAGCATATAAATTTATATATTATTTTTTTTAAACAAAAGCGGTAGGTAAGATATTTCAATAATTTTAAAAATTACAATTTTTTTTCAAAAGTCAGATTGCTAGCTTTTTTTACACTTTACTTCTAGCTGAGGAGCTATTAACAATCAGGTTTAGAGAAAATCATAAAGTGTTAAAGACGTAATAACTAAAGTAAGACAAATTTGTTAACTTTGCTATTATTTTAAGAGCTACCGTCAAACAAGGTGAATAAGTTCCATACGGGATGACTCGTGCTATCCTGGTTTTTCGAACTCAAGCGGCAGATGGCGCCAGAGGAAGGAACCAATCGAAAAAGGAGAGCTACCGCCAGGTAGCGGGTGCGATTTTAACTGGGATACTACGCGAATCAAATTATAACCTAAATTGTAACCTATCATTGTTTGTGTCGACGTGGATTTGTGATCTGGAAAAGAAGTGTGGTCTGGTAATCATATTTCAGCTAGAAAAAAGGTAAGTTCAGTTTTTTGTTACCAAACTATCAAAGAAGTTCTACACGCTTCGACGTTTCAAAGTGATTTTTTGTTTACTAGTTACAACCCTTAATTCAATTTTCGATGAAGTGTGGAGTGACTATATGCCATCTTGTTTTGCAGTGTTTTGGTCATTTTTAAGTTTCTAGAGTGATTGTTGTCAAGTGGAGAGCCTGCCATTGATGACCAAGATGTTGACCACAAATCTGCAACAGTCTCTGGCGAACCGTTGACAAGCAGTGAGTCAGTCAATGACGCAAAAAACACTGGCCCTGTGCAAGGTGACTTTGTTGCAGTAAAATATAAAGGAAAAATATACCCGGGTCAAATGATTTCTGATTATGACAGTAGCAACGAGGCATGTGTGAAATGCCTGGAGAAAAATGGACAATTCTGAAAGTGGTCTGACACCCCTGATGTTTTGTGGTACAAAAAGAAACAAATCCTGAAGAAGATTTGTCCTCCCGAATCTCTACCAAATGGCGACAAATTTCAGGTTAATCTAATTTCGGATTGACTGAAGAGAGGATTTCTATCTCAAATTTGTAGTTTGTGTTTCGTTTAATAAATCGAGTTATTTTTAAACATTTAGAAGAGTTTTCTTAATAAATAGATATTTTCCATATGTATGGCCTTTTTTTAAAAAATATGAAGATATACTCTTAAAAAAATTAACTTATAATAGCTAAAATGACAAAGAGATGAATTCTGATGGGTGAGAAGTTGCTAGTTATCGTTTCTAATAGATTTAAGAGGAGGAAACATGCGTGGCTCTTAGTCATCCCCATGTGCGGGGTGAGAAAGTGCCACTAAGAAAAAATTGNATTTCTGATTTCGACAGTAGCAACGAGGCATGTGTGAAATGCCTGGAGAAAAATGGACAATTCTGAAAGTGGCCTTACACCCCTGATGTTTTGTGGTACAAAAAGAAACAAATCCTGAAGAAGATTTGTCCTCCCGAACCTCTACCAAATGGCGACAAATTCCAGGTTAATCTAAATTCAGATTGGCTGAAGAGAGGATTTCTATCTCAAATTTGTAGTTTGTGTTTCGTTTAATAAATCGAGTTATTTTGAAACACTTTGAAGAGTTTCCTTAATAAATAGAATTTTTCCATATGTATGGCCTTTTTTATTTTAAAATATGAAGATATACTCATAAAAAATTTTACTTATAATAGCTAAAATGACAAGGAGATGAATTCTGAACGGTGAGAAGTTGCCAGCGATCGTTTCTAATAGATTTAAGAGGAGGAAACATGCGTGGCCCTTAGTCACCCCCATCTGCGGGGTGAGTAAGTGCCACTAAGAAAAAATTATATCCCCCCTCCATGATATCTTAGAATCATTTTTAATATGTGAATTGAAAGCTTAGATGTGTAATTATGTTGCATTGAATAATCAACCCGATAGGTGAAAAAATAGAGGAAATATGACACGAAAACGTCAAAAAGTGGCACATAGTCAGCCCATTTGACGGTACAACAAGAGATAAATTGAAACAGAGTGGCAAATTACGTGTTGGAGAGAGGGGGCCAATGTGGACTTGGGACATTTCTGTTATGATGAAGAATATTTCCGTCTCACTCAAATATTTTCTGTCAATTTAAGCAAAACTGTGATACACATTTTTAAGTAAGCACAAGAAAAAAATTTGGTTGAAAGGTAAAAATTTTTTTTAAAAAAGAGGTTTTATGGTGGAAAAGGGTTTGCTAATTCTTGCTGAAATTTCAACTTTAGACAATTCTATTCATCGTTTTTATAAATAGGAGATAACACGTTAAAAATGCCCTGGGGCAGAATTTTTTCGAGCTATTTGCGACGAAACTGTCAAGCACTAAAATCATTCTGCAATATACTTTTAATAATAACAAACATATATGTTACTCATTTAACCCTTTTGAAGGCCGTGGTAAGTATAAGATGCCCACAGGAGCAGTTGGCATCTCTGGTAAACTAAATTGCGTAAATCCGCATCTCAACGATCAGGTAATTGCATATCAATATAGGATAATTTCCAAAACTACTTTTTTTCATATCTTCATCTGATATTGTTAAATATGAAGAAGAGATTTTTCGCAAAAATGTGACACAAAATTAAATTCAGAACAACTTACTATTCCAAGTATATACAAAAAAACCCGGAATGTCAAAAATAGAAATAGTCACTTTAATGCTATGACGTCAGAAGAGGACCTTAAGACTTCCGGTATGTTTTTTTCTTTTTTTAAAGGTAGATGGTGAATATTACTTGCTCCAAAAGTCAAAGTTAGAAAAATTTTTAATTTTTCTCGAAAATGGCACGTTTTTCGCTTTAAAATATGAACAATAGTTGCAGAAACACAAATTTGAACCTATTTTGTAGGCAAGGCTTTGAGCTGAAACTTTTTACTTGAAACATCATTGTTAGACAAACAAATCAAAGGAGAAGAGGTGTTTTTCGAACCACACCAGAAAAAAAAAAAAGAATTTTTGTAAAAACAGAAATTTTGCATACAATTGGTAACTAACGTACAGATGTCATAAAGAATGTTTTTTTTAGCAAAAATGAAATAAATAAAATGTCAAATTGAAAAGAAAATTATTATATTAATTAAAAAATAACTTAATTTCAGATAATTCAATCATTGGATACAGAACATAGAAAACTGAACTATATTAAAAAATATCAAATTTAAAAGTCAGAGTAAATTAATTGCTTTATCTTAAAAAATAAAAATAAACTTAGACTGACATGGGTATAGGAGTAGTACAATCACCTTTTACTAAAAATCGTACTTTATCTCGTTGTTTTAATTTTCCTTAGCTCAAACTTGTATTCACTTTAAATGCTCTCAAGTGAATTGTTCAGTTAATTAAGAGCAATATTCAGTGTACTCCTCTTTCCTATCTTTATAACCCTGAAAAAGTTGCGCTGTTCGTTATCGTTCTTCTCACCCTACTATCGTAAATATAATCTGAAATTATGAAAACGTGGGTTATTACTTTTTACCCCGAAGTCTTTAAATATTTAAGCATGAATAAAGCTTCAGAATTTTTAAAGCCGTGTAGTATATTTTAATTTTTCTTGCCTCTTTAAAAGTTCTGACATATCTACCTTCAAATAATTTGACATTAAATTTTAGCACCAGGAATCTTTGTTTTATTTTCCTCTCCTTCCTAACGTGAAAGACGATTTCCAATTTTTTTCCGGGGAGGAAATACCGCTTAAATATTTTCGTTACTGCTAAAAAGGAATGACTTTTATGTTACCGGCCCCGTGTTAATCGTTTTTATGAAAAATTGTAAGAAAATCCTTTTAGATAACAGTAATTGGCATACTTTCCTTTTCAGGATGACATTTTTTTAAAGGAAATTACTAGCATTTTTGGATGTTTTAAAGGAATTTTCTTCAAGGAAAAAGGAAGAAGCTTGAGAAGAGGAGATAATCGAAAAGAATATTGTTTTTTAACTCAAAACTTCACGTTTAAGGTTTTACGCAAAACATTCATGGGAGAAGCTTTGTTTGAAAACGATCTGAAACACTGATTATTCTTCTTTTTCTTCCTAGTTTACAAAGTGATGTTTTTTTTTGTCAAGTTGTTTTTGCTAGTTTAAAAAAAGCTCGAGAAAACTGTTTTTAAAAGTGATATGAAATATCGATTTTTTTTTCCTAAAAGGAAAATAAGTAAAAAAGTTAGTTTCTTCTTTGGCTTGAAGTTTTTGCCAGTTCAAAAACGATGGAGACAAGCTTTGAAAGAAAAGCGTTACTTAGTTGTTTTTTTTTCTATTATAAAGTGAGTTTTTTTTCTTTATGTTGACTCTGCCAGCTCAAATGTGAGTTTTTTAAAACTAAGTATCACGTATATATACAATATCTACACTAATAACAATACTTATTAGATAGGATACCATCCAATAAGAAAAAAGCTGCGAATGGGCTGTGCGTAATATTTTCAATTAAGAACTTTTTTTAAAGAGATATAAAAACTATCTTTATCAAAATCGTGGTATAGTCGTAAGCTTAATTGATATTTTTTCACTCGACTACCACATTAATTAAAATAAATATTACAATGGTATCATTTCAGATCAAAAAATATCTACTTTTATTAATTATATATTAAGTCATCCAGAAAGTTCGTACCAATTTTTGACAGGCGGAGCTCCCTAAGGTCAGCCAATCAATTTCAAGGAGTAATAAATCTAATACCATGAAATATATTTCTTGTTTTATTGGATCATAAAATTTTTTTGAACACTACAAAAATTTGGAACATTATTGCAAATCTACTCGTAGAAGTTTTATATAAGCTAGACAGGCCTGAAAGCGAGACGGAAAAGAGAAAATACTGGTAGGATAACTAATTCAATATTAGATAATATTCGGGACGGGTTAATCTATTCTCAACGATAAAAATCCACTGTAATTATTTATTCCTCGGCGAAGAAGCCATTCAGTATAAAAATTGTATCCTTTTAAAACAATTGGTAGTTATGGATTTTTATTATTCCCGAAAAAAAGCTAAAATTTGAAATTTACTTGTTGCCAGTTTTTACTCTTTTCCGTCTTGATATACAGGGTGATTCTATAAAGATGGGCAGAATTTTAGGAAGTGATAGTATACACCCAAGCAAACAATTTTTATCAAATAATGCATGGTCGAAAACAAAACGGTGCTGGCGCATTTGGAAAGTTGTTTGATACAAACGTGAAAGCTCCATTCCTGTTGCGAGTTAATGCGCTGCGTTACTTGTCGCCAAGCTTTCGGCCGCTGCAGGGAAAGTTCGTGATATGCCTGGTGTGTTTCAGAATGTTCGCCTGTCTTTTCTTCGCTGTTGTACTGCATGCATAGCCGCTGCCGGCCACTGTTTTGAACACTTATTGTAATCACATGCCATTAAAATTACTTTTATAACTTAACTTCATCGTTCTTTGTGTGTTTTTGCCTCACATAAGGACATAAACTTTCACGACCTCTATTGGTTTTGCGATTTGTTTTCATCCATGAATTCTTTGATAAAAATTGTTTGCTTGGGTGTGTATTATCACTTCCTAAAATTTTGCCCATCTTTTTAGAATCACCCTGTATATAGGCTTTCAGCCCTGAAGCTACATGAATATTATCTAAATTGAAGTGGTTGTAAAAGTGGTGAAGTTTTAAATTGCTTTGATGACAAGTTTGTAGCAACGTGAATATTTTTTGAAGACATTTTTGAACCCCAGCCTATCGAAAATCGGCATACATTTTCCGGTTGGCCCAATATTTCGAAGAACACAAATAAGAACATAAGATCGAAGTAGGATGCGGTATAGCCTGGTTGGTTGGGCACTGGGCCCTTGTTCAAAAGGTCGTAGGTTCGATCCCCGCAAGTCGAAGACTCGCCGTGCAGCAAATGGTGACAGATGCACGTTAAATCTGTCGAGTCACAAAGCCCTCCATGTTCCCATAATGAAACATGCCTCAGGGGGTACTGATTCAGGAGTTTCCTTGTCTTCTGGATTGGTTCAAAATTACAGGGCTACGGAGTTGAACATTGGAAGTCGTAAACCCAAAAACTGGGTCTGCTGTTCAGCGATGGATATAAAATAAAATAAGACCGAAATAATTTTTTTTAAATATACCAGATGGTATGAGGGTTAAAGAGCGAAGAGAACATTAGAAAGTGCATTTTTTTAAAAGTTAAATATTTCTACTACCAATTTTTTACGGAGATCATCAGAAAAAGCATTAATTTATCCAGAACTTTTTTAAGAAGTCATGGAAAAGTTGTAACTATGTTTTCCTCTAAGATCTCAAACGTCTGACTTATGATTGTTTCACAATCTACCCTTCAAACAATTATACAAATTAAGTAAAACCTGTGTTGCTATCCATTGTTTATTCACTATTGCTTCAGATAAAAATATTATTTTCTGAAGATCGTGTCAAGAATAAAAGAAAATGCAAGTTTTATTTTACAGCATTCAAATATTTAAATTTTCTTCTTTTAACTCACACGTCAAAACGAAAAATGACAAGCAGAATATCAATGATTATATATTTATAAAATATGTCGTTAACTTTGAAAGAAAGTTTATTGAAATTGATGAAACTCAAACAAAATTTAGAACGGTTGACAAGGGAAAGAATCGAGAAAAAGTTAAATATTACGATAGGGGGAGATGAGGATCAAGAAAATAACAAAAAAAAAATAATAATAACTTTTGTTTTAGACATCGGATTTTCAATCACGATAGAGCAAGCACAGGTTATCGGAAATACTGATTAAATATCTTCGAAACTGTAAAAAAAAACTATTTTGTACAAATATTTACATATTTTGTATATTTTTTTAAAATGTAAATCACATTCATCAAACAGGAAATGAAAATTTAAGCTCCTCTTAAAGTAGATTTGTGGACAAAATGACCGCTGAGACTGTTCTAGTGTTAAAAAATATTTAATTTCATGAATTAAATTTTTTTTTAATTAAAAAAGATTTATTTTAAGATTGAATAAATCCAATATTTTTTTATTTGATCCTATGAAACGCAATCGTTTTACCACACAAAAAGAAAAAAAAATTATCAGATTATTAATAATTATTATTTACTAATCTATCAAATTATTTGATAGGATTAAATGATAATTATCAGTAGATCTATAAAATATTTATAGAATAGTATAAATTGAATCTTTCAATCAAATTTCTTTTGGAATGATTAATTAATATTTCCCCCACATTTTAATTAATATAAT
This sequence comes from Parasteatoda tepidariorum, assembly GCF_043381705.1. Lineage (NCBI taxonomy): Eukaryota > Metazoa > Arthropoda > Arachnida > Araneae > Theridiidae > Parasteatoda > Parasteatoda tepidariorum. The sequence continues at coordinate 78,647,854 of NC_092213.1, read as the reverse complement.
TTTTTATCAAAACCATCAATTTGTTTAAAATTAAATAAAATTAAATAATGTTTAAAATAAAATAGTGTTTATTATTATTATTTAATCCTGTTGAGATTGGTCATTTTTTAAACAATAACAAAATTCTAAAATCGATATTAATCTATCGAACTCATCAAAAAGATGGATTAATTAATACATTTTAAAAATTTCTAGGAATTAGATAGATTAAAACTATCAAATAAATTTTTATCTATCATTTAATAACTATTTAGCCCACATTCTGTTAAAATAGTTTTAATCGAAATCATTAATGTATTTAAAAATTACAAAAATCTATCATTTCGTATTTTATTATTTGTCATTATTATTATTATTATTTGATCTTATGGACTAAAGTCATTTTTTTAACAAAAGAAAGATAAAATAGTCTTCATTTAATTAATTCATGAGAACTAAATAATTTTTTTCATTCTTTACAGTATAATATTGCTTTTAATAGATATTTCTAGGAAATATCTATTTATAGTTATGCGTATTTGCAGACTTGTATTGGACACTGTTTAGAATATATGGTTTAGAAAACTTGTGTGTCAAACATCGATCCAATACGGCCCATTATCTTTGGAAATCATATTTGTGACAATGCAATGACGACTTATCGTTAATAGTTGTTGACATATCTTTTGACGAAAAAATGTTTCCATGGAAACCAATTGTTACGTTTTGTAGACGAAGAAAAAGAATTTGTTTTTCTTTATTATTTTTTACTGCTTATAATAAAAAAGTAACGACGGAAAATTATCTTCTTCATGATTTTCTGATTTCTTTTTCTCCATAACTATATATGTTATCATCATGTATTGTACTTTTTTAGTACTGCAAGCAAACGAGAAAAATAAAATAATAAAAAATGAAAATGCAAGTTTTTTTATTCACAATTTATAAATATGCATGTTTTAGTTAAAAAAAGTAAAGCATTCCCGCAAACAGCACATAGTAGTCCAAAAAGGACATAATAGTTAAGTCTTTACAATTTTGGGACCTACCAAATAAGAGAGAAATACGGTCAGCGTTGCTCACTGACTACCTTTACAGAGAAGCTGGTACACATGGACCTCCTGCTACATGAGCCTCTACTGGTGACCAACACAATGGCAGCTCAGTAGAACCATTGCGGCTCAGAGGATAAAGCATTTGCCTGCAAATGAGGTGACCCAGGTTCTAATTGCAATGTCAAAGTCATGTATCGTTATAAAGAACATGCATTTTTTTTTAGGTGTAATGTATTTACTGCATGTTGTCTGTTGAATCACCTCACATGTATTGCGCATAGATACCAAATTTTCAGTTAATTATTGCCGAACAATGTTATCAGTGGTAGCTAAAAAACAACTTCAGTGTTATTTTGCTTAAAACTGTTTGTAAATTTGCTAAAGCACCTGAAAAGGCACCCCTTGTTAATTAGGTATTACGTGTTTTAATTATTTATATGCCATGGTTGTCAAAAAACATTTAAAATGAGTTTTTTTAAAACCATGAATCAAAAACTTAAGCATATGTTTAGTTATCACAAAAGAAAAACTTGAGATAGAAAGGAAAAAGAAGCAGCTGTTGCAATAATGTTATTCCTCTTTTATGCTGAAGAAATGGGTTCTTTTCTAGACATGGGCAAGCAAACTTCTCAGGGTTAGCCCATCGAGAAAATAACTCTAGTACATTAAACGTCTATCTTTCCGGATACTTTACACCAGTGCTTTGGCCGGCTTAATCGAGAAAAGTTGTTGAATCTATCAATTCTAATAGGTCTGAAATTTGAACCTAGTTCACCTTAAAGGGGGGAGGGTGGATGTTTTATACCCCGGTCATCCAAGTCATTAAGATGTATATAAGGAATAAGATATAATGTATAAAATCACAATTATATTTATTGTTAGCAAGTTTTATAATTAGAAATATTTTTAAATTAAATCTTTTTTAACCCCTTTTTTTCAAAACTGTAAAATGCATTTTAAATAAATATCATATCTTTAAATTATTGCTTTTCCCCTGCTAATATCTACTTAAAATAACGTAATACCTAAGCTAATTTTATCCACTGAAAATAACTCTCTATTAGACAAATTATAGCATCTCTTGACGTCAACTGAAAGTTAACATTATCCTTAATATTTGCACTTCAATTGCGGGATTATCTACTTAAAATCTCGCTTTATTACTTTAATATCTATTTAGATTAGCACTCTATCCTTTTTCTTTCTTTATTTAAACAAAACTGGGTGCCTAGGCCGCGCAGCGACCCCTACCCCATTCATCATGAAAATTATATACAGTGAATAAAACATTTTGAATTATGTAACAATGTGGTAACATTATAATAAAGTAACCTGTTCTGAATATCNGACTTGTTTCCCGATAAAGCTTTAGATTTTTCAGAAATTCCCTATTTAATCATTACTTTCGTAGTTCGAAATTCCCAAAACGTCTTATTAAAACGTCTCCCCCAGAATTTTGAACGTGCAAAAATCGATAACAATACAATTAGTTACTAACATCGATTTGGCAATTAGGGGAAAGAGAGACTTTTAGTATATCGAAATTTCCGTACTTTTAAGGATAGCCATTGTGCGTTGAGCAATAAAAGATGCATTAAGTAATAAAATGTCAAAAGAACGTCTCAGTTGTTAAAACCTTTTGTAAATTTTGAACAGCTCACATTATACAAGAAAATTAGGTAATAAAAATAATCTTTAAGGTTATTGTTTATGTGAAGAATACAAAAAACTAAACGTGTCTTATTTAATAGATAAATAAAGTATTTAACATGATATTTTAACCACTCAAATTAACGACGTGGTTATTTTTTTGATACAATGTGCTAACTTAGAGGCGAATCTATTCTTACTGGAATTATGGCCCTGATTAGATTAAGTGGTGAAAAAAGTGGTATCAAAATTTATGTTTCTCTGTTGAAATATTTGCTTCATAAAGTTAATTAAAAAAATTTTGAATAAAAATTTATTAACTATATATATTAATGCACAGTATTTTTCTATGTACAGAGCGGTACCGTCAGCCAAACGTTGTGCAAAGAGTGGAGATAGCAGGTTCGAATCCCGCTGTTACCCTGGAAGCCTGCAAATATATGTAATTGCAATAAACAATTCTATGTACACATGGATGCTCCCTCGAGCAAGAAATGACTTCCATATATATCCAATCACTAATTCAGATAGCTGCCTGACTAAATAAACAAACTTAAGAGCTTCCTCTATATCATCTTGCTATGACCATTATTAACGACATTATGTCAGTAAGGGCATTAATCCAGATGAAAGAGTGGAAAGGGTGCTTCGCTGGCAGGCACTCCGTAAACACCTTAAGTCTAAGATACACCTAAGCATAATAAAAATTATATCTCCATCTCTAATTGCATACTTGCCTACAAAAATTCTTTTTCTAATGAGAGGGAAAAGCTAATTAAATTAAGATTGTATACTGGTGTTTCGTTTATATTTAAAATACAATTTTGGAAAGATCGCGAGCCCATTAACTGTATGTTTACACTATTTATATGTAATAATAATCAAAATCATTTTAAAGTACATTTATTTGAAGAAGAATAAAATGTAATTATATAAATTTTCCCACCACATAAAATATAAAAATAAAATCTTCTGCATGAAAATTTTCCAGCATGTAAACACTTCTACGATATGTTTAGCTTTTTTAATGAGTCGTGGTACTCGAAATCGTTGTTAGTCAAATTTTAAAAATTCAAAATCAGTCAGTTAAGAGTAAAATTTTGCACCCATTGAAATATTTTTGGGGCTTCGACAGTCAAACGAAAGTGTGCACAGCGATATAGATGTTAAAAGTACAAGATTTCAAACTTTTATAATAATCAATATTTTCAAATACAGAAAAATTTGTTGTATAATATCACCATAGCAACCCGATGATACAAATTCTAATTTGCAACTTACATACACTAAAAAAACAAATAAATAAAATCTAGCTTACAACTTTCATATATTCAAATAACAAATAAATAAATTCAATACTTTTAACAATAGTAAAAGCAATCAGTGCGAGAAGATGGCGTCACTTCAAAATAAAAAGCAAATTGGAGTGTCAAATTTTGCATCAAATTAGGCTAAAAGGTGACGGTGCTTCCTTCCTTTGACTCGGTATTGTCCAGTACTTGGCCAAAGAATACTGTGTGTTCTTTGTTCGCCAAGGTCCAGTAATTCTTGAAGAACATAATTTTTTATAAGTAAATTATATTGAATATTAACATGATTTCATTATTCACATTTGCCTTTAAATTGCTTATCATTTGTATTCATGATAAAATATTGTTAACCTCTTCAGAACCAAATGCCCATTAAGATACCTCACCAAATACAGGGTATCCACAACCTGAAAAAATTAAAGAAGGAGGTGAACTTTCTTCAGGGTTGCTCAAAATTTCATTAGGTAAATTTCCTATAATTTTTTATAAAATCAGTTTTGAGGTTCTTACACAACGACGCGTCATATCAGATCTGAAAAAGTTGGCAAAAATTTCTATAATTATATGAAATCAAATGAAATGGTTCAAGACTTTAATGTTTGTAATTTAAGCAAACACATTAAGGGACAAATAAATAAATGATCAAGTTCTTCAAATGCAATATAATTACTATGAAAATTTTACAGAAGTTTTTAAGAAATCTAAAGCGGTATACTATCACTGAAAAAAATATTTCGAACAAACTTAAAATTTACGAAAATTGTAACTGCTAATGGTGATACCTAATATGCGATAGTATGAAGAATAAGCAGGATTATTCAAGATAAATTAAATATTAAAACAATTAATTTTAATTAACATAACTCTTAATTATTTATTGAATTAATTTATGATAAATAACTATTTAATTTTGAAAAATAACTATTTAATTACGAAAAATATCGATTTGATTTTAACTAAACTGTTTAATTTTTGAAGAAAAAAAAAGGGAAAATAACTGCCCTGTCTATAGAACGCAGGCATAAATGAGTAGATCATTATCTTTAATGCTAATACAAGGACTAATTTCACTTTCTGTAAAAGTTATATTGGTCTCGCATTAAATAGTAAAACTTGTAGTAATAACGCCTACTTTTTAAAGGTGCCACCTTGGTAACTGTCTTACAATTGCGTTGCTTTTGCGTCGCATTTCAGGTTCTTTTCCGAACCACCAATACAACTTTCTTATGTATGTCCCTTTGGGATATTTCATGATGAATGGGATAAGGGCCACTCAGATGCCCAGTTCTAAAACAACGAACGAACGAACGAACTTTTAAAATAGAATTTGGGGTCATGCGCACAACAGGTTCACTTTTAAATAGCCTGTGCGGACTACTTATAAAAACCCTTGTGGAGGTCTTTGATGTAGGAGGTGACGACTCATGTCTGGATTCGTTTATTTATTATAACACATACAGATGCAGCCTTTAAAAGCCTGCTGCTCTTAAATCTTAATGACAGTCTATATTCAATAAAAAGACTTAAATTAATTTTATCAAGTCTATATTTATTAGTTCGTATTAGTTAGCGTGAATTATATAAAAAACTAAAGCTATTTTTTTTTTAGAAAAGACATTGTTAATTTTCAGTGACAAAATAAGGAAAACAACCACAAAGTTATTTATACAACTTGCAATTGCTATTCATATATTTAGAGTAATTTGTTCAAATAACATTGAATTTGTGTTCCAGTAATTAGTTTTCATTCTTCATTATGTTTTTCTTGGAATTACTAGTTTTATTAGAAATTTGTTTTATTGTTCCTATAGGAGATTTTAGAAGAAAAAGAAATCACAATGCTTTTCTCACTTCCTGAAAGGGACTTTCCATATACATATTACAGCGAAAGAAGCATTAATTAATTTTAACGGTGAGAACTTTAATGAAAGTGCTTTCGCCAGAAAGAAAGCTAATTAGCATACTTTGTGCGTTATCTAATGTCTTATAGTTTTTTAAATTTAATAAATTGTTTTTGTTCCAAACTCTTCCACGGTTCTGAGCGGATAGGATTTACCATCCGTAGTTCCACATCAGTGCGCGTGTATGAATTAATTAAAAGCAAATAGAATCGAATTAACTGTTAACGCTCCTGTTTTAAATTATCATGCGATATTCGTGTATATAACCTTGATTTTAGTTTTTTTAAAGTATCGACACTAAATGTAATTGTTAGCTAATACCTATATTTTATAATCGTCGTTGAACAGCCGACCCATTTTTTTGGATTTACGACTACTAATGTTCAACTCCGTGGCCTTGTAGTTTTGAACACAATTCAGATAACAAGAGCATTTCCTTGGACCAAGCATTGAGAGAAATTACTTTTTGATGGAACTAATCTGCATTTGCATTACACGGAGAGGAAAGTCACGAAAACCTCCCACGTTTAGCCCGAATTTTGGATTTTCTTTTTTGAAAGTTTGAATGGCTATATCTTTTAAAGCATCGACAACTCAAGTAATTGATGGGTCACAGAGCTTATCCTAATAGTGAACTTTAATATTCAGAGAAGAATTTATAAGAATGCTGTTGTTTAACCCTTTCGCGCCGACTGTCAGAAATACGTGCCAGCATAAAACCCTATCAACCAGGGTTAAAAATTAAAACTGGTAATCAAAGTAATTCCTTAGCAGTTTATTTGTGGGCGGAGTTATAATTGTTTGATTTATTTAATTCAGCATTACTTTGTTCAAAATAAAACTATTTAATTATACTTTGAATTAACATATATGTTAATTCCGGTTATATATATGATTAAACTAACAATAATTAAAGTAAAAGCAAAGTAAGTATGTCAAATTAGCAACGACTACATTTAAGTTACCGTTTTCTATTTAATTACATCCTGATTCTTATTTTGTACGAATGCTTTCCTGAATCACCCGTCCCCAAGGGGTTAACTATGATTTTCAGGGGAGGAAACGCCAAAAACTGAAATATTCACTAACTTGGGAAGAACACGCAAAATAAATATTTAAGTAGCCAGAAAATAAAGAAATGTTTTGAATACTTTGCTAATAACATCAGAATATTTTTGATTCTAAACAATTTCTCCTTCAATCTGTTTATTAAAGGCTGTAAGATAAATATTGTGTGTTTGTTTGCTCTTCATTATAATATTTTTAAATAAAATACAGGTTTGTAAATTGATATTTTAACTAAGTACATGTTTTAATATGCTATCTCTCGCAAACAACGCGTTTCTTTGTTTGCGATAAAGCAATGTCAAACTATATCAAGATAAGTTTTATTCCCCCCCCCCCCGTTTNAGATATAGCTATAAGCACTCGCTACACCAAGGTTGAATATAAATTATTAATCACCAGATTCCGTTTTAAAAATATGAAACCTACTTCAATACTAAAGGAAATCAAAGCAATCGAAAATCTATCAAAATTTCAGATTTTTGTCTGATTTTCAAAATATTATCTCGTAATTACGCCCAGTACGCATTCGTGTATTTATATTTCTGTTTTTTTCAATATGAAGTCATGGCGAGAAGTATTCTAAATAAAATTCATAAATCAAGAATGACATAGGAAAATATAGTTTTGCATCCACGTTTCCAAGGTTGCTACAGGTGACTAAAAATGTATAATAATGTGGTGACAAATAAAATTAAAAAAAATTTTTTTTAATTTTAAATTTTAATTTTTTTAAAATTTAGATTTAAATTACAATTTTACAACTTTATTTTTTTTTTTTTATTTAACCCGTTGAATGCCATGGGGGTTACCGGTGACCGGCACTGAGTTTGATCGTAGTCATGTTATTATTGTCACTAAAATGGTTTGAGGAAATTAATGCAATATAGAACACACAAAAATAGTTTTATTTATGCACACAGAGATGCCAACTTGCTCCGGACAGCGAAAAAATATTTTCAAGCAGTAGTTTATTAATTGTGATTCTTGGTTTAATAAATTCCATTTAGTAGATTTTTATCCACCACTATTTCTAAACAATTTGTAGGTTTATATAATTCGCCACTTTGTTTTGATATCTCATGTTAAGCTTTTAAAAAACTAGCAATATACCGTCTATTATTAGCAAATTTGGTTTGTGGTTATTTACCGTTTGACCAGACGGGCATTCACTATCGTTTTTTTCCTAATGCCCAACTGGAGAATGACCTAGGTCACACAGGCATTTACAGGGCAGATTTGTTGGCCACTCTTGCAGGGGCACCATATCAGGTGGGCCAGCGTTGCTCCCACAGTAAGGACAGATAGTACAGAGAAAGAAAGAACATCCATGCCTTGCCCGGGATTCAAACCCAGAACCTTTCTGGTGCAAGGACAGTTTCCTGCCCCTTGCACCGGCAGGTCGGCATGTTAATATTGTAACTTAATGCGAAAAATGAGTTTGTTTTAAATATGAATAATCTAAAATGTAAGTCACAATGGTAGTTACGATTGGATAATTAAAGAGATAATAAATAAATAAAAAAAATCGAGTTCCTACCACTTTAAACAATTTTAAACGCCAGTAGCATCCCTGCTTTAAAGGTAAAATTGAAGGGACTCCCAATTCCACCACAACGAACGAACGAAAATTGAAGTCCGGAAAATACGTTCCAACATTCGAAACTACAGCGAAGTATTTTTTAACTGAACTGAAACTGATATTTTTAAAACAAATAAATCTTATAAAACCTTTGTCATGTTTCAAGAACATGCCTGTTGATCTCTATGGCCTTTTATATAATTGTTTAAATTATTTCTGTGTCGAGGAGGACAAAACACTCTTAAATCAAACATAATTCTGAAATTTTCTGAAACTTCGGAAGTTCTGTAGTTGTAAGAGGGTTGCAGCTACGGCCTGGATGCAACAGCGCTAGTCAAAGATTTATTATGTTTTTAATATGAATAAAAAGATTTCGTTACTTACGTCCCCTTAAGCAATGAAGTACTTAAGCATTGAAGTTACCAAATACGAAAGACAATAGCAGAGAACAAAAAAAAATTTAATGAGATTTTCGAACTATTTTAATAAATATTTGCATTGCTAATTTCAAAACTGCAATTGATTTCTCAGCAAACATCAGTTTTTCAGCAATACCAAAATAAATTCCTAACCAGTATTTTTTTAAAACTCACTCGCGTGAATACTAAGTGTCCCCCATTCGCTTTTACGTACGTCGAAGTAAGTAGGAGCCAATCATACGTTTAAGCATATAAAGCAAAACGCTTAATGTCATGTTTTTTTTCTTTTCTTTTTTTGTATATTTAGAGAAATAATAACCTAAAGTACCATTTTGAAGAAAAGAAACTAACTTTGGGAATAAAACTGACTTTCGATGCGAAATTCCCATACATGACTTAAATAAGACCAAGTACTTATATATATATATATAAACCAAAAATGAACTTTTTCAACAATGCTATGAATATTTTATTTTAAAACAAATACCAGCGAATTTTAACTGGTAANATTTATTTAATTCACCATTACTTTGTTCAAAATAAAACTATTTAGTTATACTTTGAGCTAACATTGATTATATATATGATTAAACTAACAATAATTAAAGAAAAAGCAAAGTAAGTCTGTCAAATTAGCAACGACTACATTTAAGTTACCGCTTTTTATTTAATTGCAACTTGATTCTGATTTTGTACGAATGCTTTTCTGAATCACCCGTCCCCAAGGGGTTAAAGGTAAAATTGAAGGGACTCCCAATTCCACCACAACGAACGAACGAAAATTGAAGTCCGAAAAATACGTTCCAACATTCGAAACTGCAGCGAAGTATTTTTTTACTGAACTGATATTTTTAAAACAAATAAAACTTATAAAACTTTTGTCAGGTTTCAAAAACATGGCTGTTGATCTCTATGGCCTTTTATATAATTGTTTAAATTATTTATGTGTCGAGGAGGACAAAACCCTCTTAATTCAAACATAATTCTGAAATTTTCTGAAACTTCGGAAGTTCTGTACTTGTAAGAGGGTTGCAGCTACGGCCTGGACGCAACAAAGCTAGACAAAGGTTTATTATGTTTTTAATATGAATAAAAAAATTTCGTTACTTGCGTCCTCTTAACCCGTTTTGGCACGAATTTATATATTGAAATCATACAAAAAGTGGTTTTATGGAAAAAGTGGTATAATATATTTTCGAAATTAATTGTTTTTTCTACTGTTAGAGCATTCAAAAAGTCTTTGATAGATCAAAAAGTACTTGCTCTTTATAATTCTAGATCTAATCAGAAATAACTAAATCATTGTGGCATCTGAGAATCTTTTAATTCACCCAGATAAATGAAAATGTTCAAAAAAGTTTCCCACTACAATTAATGTTTTTGAAAAAAGGAACTGTCCTAAATATATGACGCTGGGCGTTAACCGGTTAAACAATGAAGCACTTGAGCATTGCAGTTACCAAATACGAAAGACAATAGCAGAGAACAAAATTTTTTTAATGAGATTTTCAAACTATTTTAATAAATATTTGCATTGCTGATTTCAAAACTGCAATTGATTTCTCAACAAACATCAGTTTTTCAGCAATACCAAAATAAATTCTTAACCATTATTTTTTTTAAACTCACTCGAGTGAATACTTAGTGTCCCCCATTTGCTTTTACGTACGTCGAAGTAAGTAGGAGCAAATAATACGTTTAAGCATATAAAGCAAAACGCTTAATGCCATGTTTCTTTTCTTTTCTTTTCTGTATATTTGGAGAAATAATAACCTGAAGTACCATTTTGAAGAAAAGAAACTAACTTTGGGAATAAAACTGACTTTAGATGTGAAATTCCCATACATGACTTAAATAAGATCAAGTACTTATATATATATATATAAACCAAAAATGAACTTTTTCAACAATGCTATGAATATTTTATTTTAAAACAAATACCAGCGAATTTTAACTGGTAATTATCGTGATCACTTTATGTATTATACTAAATATAAAATACTAAAATGCTGAAATATACACACTGAAATATAAAATATCTGACACAGCTTATTTTTTTCTGTACTGGTAGCTTTTATACCACCAATTTCAAATAAATAATTGAGAGCTGTACGCTCGGCGGTAGAGCTTCGCGCTCACGTGCCACAAGTCCTAAGTTTGATCCTCGGGGCAGGCAGGATCGACTAAGCCTTTCATTCTTTTATTGAGTAGACAAAATGAACTCCAAGCATGCTCTGGGACAAAATACGGAGGGTTACGCGTTCGGCTAACCACCCAAATGGAACATCTGCCCTCCAGAACCCATGTTCAAAAGAACAAAGATGGGCACAGTAGGCCTTGCCCTTTTATGGGCTGACGTGTTACTGAGTTTAGTTCAGTTTAATTTAAAGTCGAACTAAATCGGTTGGACCAATACCAGGAAAAATTTAAAAAGTGGTTAGTTAAAGTTCTAGAAATAAATTGAATTAACCTATTCCTACGTACCTAAATATATTTATTAATTAAGGGAAATGTATTTACTTGTTAAAATCGGCTAACTTTTTTAACCAATTTTAATCACTTTACAATTATTTTTTTTTTTAAATTTCTAAACGGAAGTTAATGCCTACTAAAATTTTCCAACTGCGTTATGCGACATTAGTCACAAATTTTTCGTTGTTATGCCCACCCTACAAGCTACCCGTTGATACTAATTAAAATAGTAGCTATATCTGAAATCAAATAGTCCATAGCAACCTTCATTGATCCCGACTAATTAAGTTGGAACGACATGCCGCTTCTTTCATAATGCTTTTGTCACAAAATTACCATTGACCTGTTGAACAGACAGCAAGCAATGATTTCCAAAAATCAAAATCATTTTTCGACTCGCATTGAACTGTATTAGACTGTTATAGTAAGCGCCTCTATGAATTGCCCAATTGAATAATACTTGCCTCATTTATCGGAATATCTTTTATGGTTTTTTAGAGTGTTTTGAATATTTAGTGAGTACATTTTAATATCTGTTATTTAGTGTTTTAATTTTACGAAAATGTTTCATCAACTAAAACCCTCATCGTAAAGGGTGAGGCAAATTGCTATCTAGAATGACGAAACTAGAATTCGACAATCGGAAATAAAGTGATGAATTAAGCATACTGCTCTGTCTCATACCAGAAAGTTTCGGGGTTCGAATACCGCTCCACGCATTGGTTTAAATTATTTCTCTGTTCTATTTGTTAAGCTGAACCACCTTTATGGTACCCACGTTGTGATTATTAGAAGCGTTTAATACATAAAACAATACTCTTTTTTTGTAAAAAATTTAACAATGAAATATTTTTAATTTTGACAAAATTTTTTATAATAATAATATATCAGGAAACGATTTCGTCAAAAGCGAGGAAAGTTCAGTGATATTTGAGCATCTATATTTTAAAGGGTAAACTTTTAAAATACATGTTACGTTTAATTTAAATTAAATACATTACACATATTACGAGCAAAGAAAACAACACATTATGCTTAAATTGCTACTTGTTTACCGCTTTAAATATTCTGGATAGCTAAAACTTCCGGGTCGGCATGGCTATTTAAATGCTACAAAAAGCTTGAACTTTTTCTACCATTCTTCTTCTTTATTTTAACTCAAACCATTTTCTCAGTTAATGCTGTAAGTATAGGATAAATGAGCTTTATTTAACTTTTACTTTTTAAGAAAATGAGCCATCAATGATGAATGTTAAAAACAAACTTCTTCGAACCGTTAAAACTATGCCTTCGTTAAATGTAAATAATTAGAAATTTAAAACTCTCTCTGCTCAGAAATATTTCTATAAGCGCAAGTTCTGTTTGCTGTTATGTGGTACATGAAGAAAGTTACGTATCTACCAAAGATTTTTAAACGTAGTTTATGTTGTTTGAAACGTCGTTACGCACATTTACCTAAATATGAATCTGCAAATTTCCCAGATCAGCAGTTTTCGTGAACATAAATCGCTACACTTCTTGCAGTTTTCTAGAAGGATTTTATTTATATATTCAATTGTATTAATTTATTTCATTCTCAATTTTGCAGTTTTGATTTCAAATTATTCATAACGCCATAACATGCAGGGAATTCTTCGACCCAGGGTAACGATATCTTGCTAGAATCTGTAACCGTAATTCTATGTTGAAAGCAAAGCTTACTAAAGCATAGTTGAATTCCCAAGAATTGTCATTGTAACTAAATTATTTTGGGGAATGAGATAGATGGGCTTAACACTGTGATCACGATAGATTCATACATTATTTTCATTCCGCTTAATGCTTTGGTGATATCTGAAAGAAATCTCTTAAAATATATATTACAGTTACTATTACCGAGGCGAAAATTGCTCAATGTTAACAAAAAGAGATGAGCTTTTTCTAAAGTTAATTAATTTCATTAATATAATAATCTTAAAATATTGGGTTTTATGAGAGGTTAAATATATTTATATTTAAATATATATATGTGTGTGTAATGCGCTACTTTTAAATTATTTAACTACCAACTTCTATATTAAATATAATTCTTCATATTTTTATAGTCCTACTATCTATCAATAACAAACAACTGAGATATATTTCTAAATTATATGTGGCATTATCCTTTTTTAAAAAATGTTAGAGCAGAGTTATCGCTGAGGGTAGGTGACAAAAAGAAAAAACTCAGTAGTGCCTGAGGTAGAAACTATTCTGATGCTCAAAGATGAATTTTGCATGATTCGGCTGTGGGAATTTCAATATTTTTTTTATTTTATTCGGAAGGCTGCAATTCTCTTTTAACACGTTCACGCCGGGTGCTGCGCCTGATAGCGGGACGGAAAAGAGAAAATACTGGTATAAGAACTATTTCAATATTAAATGATATTCGGGAGGAGTTAATCTATTCTCAACAGTAACAGGAAATTATCACAGCGAAGGAAATTTATCACAGCGAAGAAGCAATTCAATATATTGATTTCATTTGTTAAAAACAATTGGTATTTATGGATTTTTATTACTCCCGGAAAAAAAACTAAAAAATGAAATTTATTTGTTACCAGTTTTTACTCCGGTGAGCCGCTCGATGAGACAATCTAGCGTGACCCACGGGTGGGTCAACCCGGCGCGAACGTGTTAAATAATATTTTTATTTAAGTTTATTTTTTGTTTGAATGCAAAAAATCATAAAGAATGTATAGACTTATATGCATATTTATGCACTTGTCTACTGTTTTGAAAGTATCGCATCATGAAATGTATTATTGCTTTCTTCCTACTACTCCCTACGTAGCAAGTAGTTGAGATACTAAGTATTCGCTCGAGTGGTTTTTAAAAATCATGATTATAAATATATGTTTTGAATTCCATAAAAAAACAGTAATTTGTATGGAAAAACAGATTACAGTTTCGAAATCAGTGATATTTATGATTTGTTCAACAATCTCATGAAACAGAAGGAAAAAAAACTGCTTTAAAGAGTTATTTATTTTTGAAAAAGATTACAATGTTTATTCCTTAAAGTCTTGTTGCAAAAATTGGCTTGCATATCGAGAAACATGGTAGTACATGTTTGTTTAGATCAAGTGAATATTTATCAACCACTACCACTATTTATCACAACCTACCACTTAAGCGTTTAAAAATCATGACCCTTTTGTTTCAGATACAAATATAAATGTTTCTATTATTATAATGAAACGAATGTTTAACCGCTTTTTTTCTGCTTTGATAAAGGAAATAATTCTTTTTAAAAGGGCATAGAACGAGTTTCCCTAACTTTCGTTGTTCATGACGTTGATATAAGAAACAAATCTTCAGCTGCAACTTTTTTTCATTAAGTATTTTTAAGCAGTACAGAAAAATAACACTAAAATAACACCGACAAAACTTCCAGACATTCATGTCTGTCCTGCGAAAATCCAAGAGGGAAGTGAAATAGTTCAGTTTTCTGTTTTAAAAGTGTATTCTTTTTAGAGGGTATGCGCCATCTATCGGCAACGATTCTTACAGGCATAAAGCACAAATGGAAAAAAACATTCTACGTTCTTTTCCTTGATAGGTTTTGTAAACAAAGATCGTTAAATCAAATATTTTCAGCCGACAAAAAATTTTGAAAAAAATTGTTCATAACAAAATTTTGATTTTTTTGCGATCTGTATATATATATGTTTTTTTTTTCTATGATTCATTTTTTATTTTTTTTATTTCCAATGGCAGGCCAATTTAAAAGAACAAAAAGGATAAAATATTAAAAAAAACAAGGCAAAAAGAGATAAATAGAATAGAATGCACATTGACATACTTAGCCCATACGGGCCCTAGCCTCCCAGTAGAGTATCCACACACAGCAGTGGAGATGAGCGCAGGACAGACAGAAATATGAGGCAAGTCCATGTCCTCCCAAAGGCGACAGAGCTTGCATTTAAGACAGTCAAAAATGTTTATACTAAAAAGGTGTTTGGATAGACAGTCATGGCCCGTTGCAAGTCTAAAGAGAGCAACTGCCTTAAACCTGGGCTGATTTGGGATAGTTAAAATGTGGTTGAACCAGGTTTTGTGTATATTGCTTTTACGGAAATTCTCTGAGAGCATGTTCCGGATTCTATGTTCTATGCATGTTCCGGCATGTTCTATGATTCTTGTGGTCGTTAAAATCACTATAATTTAAAGAAAAATGATAAAATCAAGAATTATACTACGTAGAAATTTAGATACCACTAAAATTATTTCTTAAATAAAAGTGTAAAATAATTGTAGAGATAAGAATATTTTGTATTTTCGTCATGTTTGTTACTTAGTCTAATTTCAGTATGAGGGGGAAAAGGGCCGTAAGGCCTCAGACGCCCAGTTCCACTACAACGAACGAAAGAATATTTTGTACAGCTACCACATAGACTGCTGACCACAAAGAACCAATTCAAAATAGAAAAATAAAAGATGGACGGGATAGGGGCCGGCCCAAGTGACCAGCCCTCAATTCAAGACAAGAATATTTTGAAGCAATCGCCACCTCTCCAAATGCGATTAAATCGTAAATTTGACGACTAAAATTGTGTTTTGGCAAAACTATTGGCGAAAGATTTTTTTTTCTTTCACAGGGGAGAAAAATATGTAAAAAAAATAGTTACGATTCTCTATTTGGCGAAGACTTTCGAAAATTGGCAATTACTTTTGATATTGGGCTAATTTACTGGTTAATAAATTAAAATCCTTAACACGGGTCCTGATTATGTTTGATATTTTCCTATGCAATAATTTTAATGTTTATCAAACATTTTCGACCGTCTTTCTTTTTTTTGTGGCATATTATTGTTATTCTGTATTTACTAAACGTGAGCAATCATTAACTAAAATACACTTTAAAGTTGAACACAGATATTTTTCTGTTCGAATAATATCCAGAAAATTGATAAATCGGTAATTTGACTACATTTAGGGCTAAAGCGAGATATTTTTCCAGAAGTAATGTGATAGAACAGAAAATTTCATGACAAAAAAAATTATATTAAAATTTATATTCGAACTTTGAAAATGTTTATGTGGATATATGATTCTTTATTATATCTATGGGTATACACTAGTTTGTTTCATATCATATGTGATGGTTATCTTAGCATCAGCCCCGCTAGGGGCTCTAACTAATTCATCTGAGTGGAAATAAATAATAAATCGCCGAAGCGCAACTGAAAGGTGAAAGTTGGGGTTCAGTATCTTTTACTGGGAGAAAATTAAAATGAAGAAGTGAGATTCAACAAACAAGTTTAAGAGAGAGAAGAGGTTTTGTGGCAGACTGCCTTGACTCCCCTGGAGGTATTACACCCGAGCTTCTCAGGTGCACAGTAGCCACATAGCCTTAGAGAAAAGGAGAAATACATAATAAATGCGCAAAATTATTTACAAGTATTTACAGCTATTTACAAAATTTACGGGACAAAACTCCGTCGGATAGGAAAAAGGCGGTTGCCGGGCTATATTTTATGTTGTCTTTGATGAGCTCAAAATCAAAATTTTTAAAGTAATTGCACGTATGACAAGAGAGTGCATCTCTGAAGAAACTTGCACATAGTTCAGCTATATGCTCATCTATTTTGTTGATTTTTAAATCTCGTCTTAGATCTTTCATTCTCATGGATCTGGGGGCTCCAGTGATATATCTGAGGATTTTATTTTGAGTAATCTCCAGCTTCTTTTTTTGAGTAACAGTGGTTGTGCTCCATGCAGGGGCTGCGTAGCTGATGATCGGTCGAATGCATTGGCAGCATCAGGAGCGCTGTTGTTATTTTTTTGAAGAATCCTTGCTTAATATTCTCAATAATTCTCACTAGTTGTTTAGTGGTGGATAAGTGTTTTCGAAAACCGAATTGTTCATCCGGGATAAAACTGAGATGGGGCTTTAGTCTGTTGAGGATTATCTTCTCAAAAATTTTTTAAAATACGGTCAGCAAACTAATAGGTCTGTAGCTTTCAGGATTTAGAAGATTTTTCCCCTGCTTAGGGAAGAGCACAACCTGAGCATGTTTCCATTTGGGGGGGGGGATATTTCAGCTTCAAGCAAGCATTGATGATGTTTAGCAGCTGCTCGATGATGTTGGGAGGGAGACTAGTTTGTTTCCGATATAAATTATGTGTTACAATGTTCCTAGCCCGTAGGGCTATCTACACCTTTCTATCTAAGATTGTACGGAGAATAAGGGAAGAGAGGGGGTCAGAGTGGTTACGTAAGCGCATACGTGTAAAATAAATTAGGTTTGGTAGAATGGTAGAAATCATATAAATCTCGGTGCGCTGCCGCGAAGCGGCATTAACCGATTCATATAAAATAAATTAGGTTTCATGGCTGAAAGCCCTTATATGGCAAGACGGAAAAGTGCAAAAACTGGTAAGAAAGACATTCCATTTTAGCATTTTTTTCGAAAAAAATAAAATATCTGTAACTTTCAAGATTTCTTTTATAATTTTAGTCTATATATGAAAAGGCGTTAATAATCATTGCTTCAATCATTGTATTGTTTTAAAGTGCCAATTACATTTACATTTACATTTTTTAAAGTGCAAACTTTTAAATTCTTACTTCGACCCAAGGTTCCAATATCTTATTAGAATTGGCAACCGTAATCTTATGTTGAAAGTAAAGCTTACTAAAGCATGGTTGAATCCCCTAGAATTGTCATTGTAACTAAATTATTTTGGTGATGTCAAATATTTTGGCTTAATACTGTGATCACGATAGATTCATACATTATTTTCATCCCGTAAAATGCTTTGGCAATATCTCAAAGAAATCTCTTTAAAAACATAAAACAGTTATTATAACCGTGGCGAAAATTGCTCAATGTTAACAAAAAATATGCACTTTTTCTTATTTTATTACTTTATCATAGTGAATAAAAGCATGAATATTCAACTTTATATATTAGTGATGTACAGATTTAAATTTGGATCTGTANTAAAACAGTTATTATAACCGTGGCGAAAATTGCTCAATGTTAACAAAAAATATGCACTTTTTCTTATTTTATTACTTTATCATAGTGAATAAAAGCATGAATATTCATCTTTATATATTAGTGATGTACAGACTTAAATTTGGATCTGTAATAATCACTCTTAAAAACCGAACTTACAGTAAACCAACGAAATAAAATGCTTACTTAGTTTAAAAACTCGTGTACCACCACTATTTTAATAATGTCATTTTCCCCAACATATTTCTATAAAATATTGGGTTAGTAATTAAATATATTTATACTTTAATATATATATATATATATGTGATGTGTAATGCACTACTCTTATATTATTTAACTACCAATTTATATATTAAACATAATTCTTGATAATTTCAGAATCTGCCGCTGTTAGCAGTGATCCAATTCTTGGTTTTAAATTTTAAATGCAGCATTCTACTTTTTTAAAAATTGGTAAATGCTAATAATAGATACAAATATTAGAACAAAATTGTCTTAGAAGGGAGGTGACAAAAAGACAACTCAATAATACCTAAGGTCAAAACTATTTAGCCGCTTGAAGATGAATTTTGCTTGAATCGGGTGAGGGGATTTGTTTTTTTTAATCTGAAAGCTACAATTTTTCGCACCGGACGGGACGTCTGTTGTCCCATTTTGGTAAATTTCTGACATTACGGCTGGGACAACATATGTCCCAGTTACTGAAAAATATATAGGACAGTAAATAACGCCCACTTAGTTCTCCCAACCGATTTTAAGGCCCTCTCATTGTTCTGAGTCAATAAATTTCTCATTTCAATCGTTCCCGATTTAATCAAGTAAGCGACAACTTGCTCCGGACAGCGAAGAAATATTTTCGAGTGGTAGTTAATTAATTGTGATTTTTGTTTTAACAAATCCAATTTCTCAGGTTTTTAGTCACCACTATTTCTAAGTAATTCGAAGGCTTATTTGTAGGTCCAGTAACATTAGAACGATGAGCAACCCGGCACCAGCGGTGGATTACCGGGACAGCCGGGTCGTCGTAGGCTTACAAATTGTAAATACTTGTAAATAATGTATAGATTTCTTTTCAATTTTAAGACTTGTACGTAACTTATCTGTATATATTTTAAATTCATTATTACTGTTATTTCAACTATTCATATCTTTTAATTTTAATGTACGATTTCATGATTTGAGCTGCCCATGCAGATATTTCGAGCCGCCAACTGCCTTGAACTGCTCCATTTATCTTTCTTCCCTATGCCATTAGTACCAGTCGCCCTAGAGGGCATAATATAGACTAAGAGGTCTGGTGGCAGGCACCTTACAAATTACAGATCGTCGATGAAGAGTCGAAAGAGAATTAACCTTGATAACAAGTTGAGACAGCTCGCTTATATTAGTGAGTCTTTCGAAACTGAAAACACTGAAGGGGAGACCGACAATTAAATCGTTTCCCCCAATCACAGTGATTTGTTTGGTGATGAAGTTGAGCTCATTCATTTGCATAAAGCTTATTCATTTACATTCCCCAATGTACGAACGAAAGTATAGAAATGGAAAGAAAAAACATTTGAAAATGCGAGCAAGGAAGTCAATAAGCAAAGGCCCTCTTCCTTTAAAACTATATCATCATCAACAGCGTGACTTTCAATGTTAGAAACCATTTCCCAATTGAGGGAATAAACGCGCAGAAGATGTGCATGATGCGCACGAATGAATAAAGAGGCACGCTCGAAAATAGAGTGCACGCTCGAAAATAGTGTGCACTTCTTGCAACGTAGCACTGTGCAGGAACTGTTTCCAGCCCTACCACACTCTCAAGAAACCCACTCTTTAGATACTGCTGTTCCTCCACTACTTTCAATTTTTTATCGTTCTTATTTTATAACTGTTAATTTCGAAAAGTGTTCGTAAATAAAAATGTTGACGCAAATGTACATGAAAATGTTAGTAAAAAAAAAAAAGAAGAAAACGTTGCCTAAAATAATCATCAAAATTTTAAGTAAAATGTCAATAAAAATGAGTTATTGCCTCTAGAATTCCGGCCGGGACACACCCTGTCCCGGGTTTTAGATGCTTTGGGCTTATGGCGGGACATATGCTGTTCCATCAATGAAGCTTGCGAAATCATTCTTATCGATGGTGCGCTGATATGGGGACGTTTATGCGTCTCCAAGACCTTCAACCTTTTAGGCATAATAGTTTTTTTTATCTAATAATCGTTTGGAGGAGAAATTACTGATCCCGGAAATGGGGCGCACTTGGACTGATTTTTCGCCGTATTGAAAGGGTTAAATAATATTTTTATTTAAGTTTATTTTTTGTTTGAATGCACAAATTTTAAAAAAAATGTATAGGCTCATATACATATTTATGCACTTGTCTACTGTTTTGAAAATATCGCATCGTAAACTGAAATGTAGTATTGTTTTCTTTCTACTACTCCCTACGTAGCAGAGAAGTGGAGATTCAAAGTATTCAATCTAGTGGTTTTTAAGAATCATGATTATAAATATATATTTTGAATTCCATAAAAAAACTGTAACTTGTAGGGAGAAACCGATTACAGTTTTGAAATCAGTGATATTTAAGATTTGTTCAAAAATGTCATGAAACATAAGAAAAAAAATTACTTTAAAGTGCTATTTATATTATAAATTTTTTTTAATGCTTATCCCTTAAAGTCTTGCTACAAAAATTGGTTTGTATATCGAAAAATATGGTAGTACATATTTGCTTAGATCAAGTGAATATTTATCTCAGTGGCCTACCACTTAAGCGTTAAAAATTAATGACTCTTTTGTTTCAGATACAAATATAAATGTTTCTATTATTATAAATGAAACAAATGTTTAACCGCTTTTTTTCTGCTTTGATAAAAGAAATGTTCCTTTTTAAAAGGGCGTAAAGCACAAATGGAAAAAATATTCGACATTCTTTTCCTTATTAGGTTTAGTAAACAAAGTTCGTTAAATCAAATATTTTCAGCCGGCAAAAAATTAAGAAAAATGTTCATAACAAAATTATTATTTTTTTTTGCTATCTGCATGTATATTTATGTTTTTTTCTATGATTCTTGTGGTCGTTAAAAACACTGTAATTTTAAGGAAAATGATAAAATCAAGAATTATACTTCGTAGCAATTTAGCTACCACTAAAAATATTTCTTAAATAAAAGAGTAAAGTAATGGTAGAGATAAGAATATTTTGTACAGCTACCACATAGACCGTTGACCACAAAGAACAAATTCAAAATAGAAAAATACAAGATGGATGGGATAGGGGCCGTCTCAAGTGCCCATCCCTCAATTCAAAATTAGAATATTTTGCAGCATTCGCCACTTCTCCAAATGTGATTAAATCGTAAATTTGACGAATAAAATTGTGTTTTTGCCAAAACTATTGGCGAAAGATTTATTAATTTTTTTTACAGGGGAGAAAAATATGTATAATAAATAGTTAAGATTCTCTATTTGGCGAAGACATACGAAATTAGCAAATACTTTTGATATTTGGCTCATTTACTGGTTAATAAATTGAAATCCTTAACACAGGCTCTGATTATGTTTGATATTTTCCTTTGCAATAATTTTAATGTTTAACAAACATTTTCTACCTTTTTTCGTTTTTTTTGTAGCACATTATTGTTATTCTGTATTTACTAAAAGTGAGCAATTATTAACTAAAATACACTTTAAAGTTAAGCACAGATATTTCTGTTCGAATAATATCCAGAAAATTGATTAATCGGTAATTTGACTACATGTAGGGCTAAAGCGAGATATTTTCCCAGAAATAATGTAATAGAACAGAAAGTTTCACGACAAAAAAAATTGTATTAAAATTTATATTTGAACTTTAAAAATGTGCGTATCAGAAAAACGATACATAACTTTTTTATGGCTAAAATTAAAACACAAAATTTAGAAGTCAATTACGATAATTATTTTTTATTAGTCATTTTCTCCATTTTTTATATACGCATCGACTTTTGATTTATTGTTTCATCTGAGAATAAATTTCACTCGGATTAATTGGTTCTGAAACTTTTTCGTGAAAATAGCACTTTTGTTGCATTGTTTTCGAAAGGATAGCTCTATTTTATTATTATTTTTTTTGTTGTTGTTGTTTAAATACATAAGTTCATAAAGAACGTATAGGTTAAAATACACATACACACATATATATATTTGTGTGTATACACTTGTCTGTTTCTTTGAAAATATCATTTAAAGCGAAAATGTGCTACTTTTAAATTATTTAACTACCAACATATATATTAAATATAATTCTTCATAATTTTCTAACCCGCTGAATTATAGCGCAGAATTTTCTGAAAATTGTCAGAGTTATTGGCAGCATTATCCATTTTTTAAAAAATTGGTAAATGCTAAGAGTAAAAAAAAATATATATATTAGAACAAAAGGCAATATATTTATACCTAAGGCAGAAACTATTTTATTGCTTTAAGGGGAATTTTCTTGATTCGGATGTAGGGATATCAATTTTTTTTCCTGCTGAGGATAGATAAGGAGAAACATCAGTGTTCGGAGTACCGGGCAATGGCACTGAACCTTTAAAAAACATCAGTGTAGGATATACCGGGCAGTGGCATCTAACTAATTAGGAACACACTTTTCTCCAAAGAAGGTCAACATCGTTTAAATATAAAGTTACACACAGCGTCATAAGGCATTATAATTTGTAATTAAAAATGTTTTGCCTGGTAACGAAGCAGCCTTTCCCTATGCGTATGTCATTTTGATTTAAAAAAAAAACAATATCCTTAAAAAATCCATCAGTTTTATTGATCACTTTATATTTTTAACAGTTACATTAATGACAGTTACATCATTTACAGTTTCATTAATTACAGTTGCATTTATTGCGCTATGGTCTGAAAAGA
Organism: Parasteatoda tepidariorum; assembly: GCF_043381705.1. Classification (NCBI taxonomy): domain Eukaryota; kingdom Metazoa; phylum Arthropoda; class Arachnida; order Araneae; family Theridiidae; genus Parasteatoda; species Parasteatoda tepidariorum. The sequence goes on along the minus strand of NC_092213.1, from coordinate 78,624,537 downwards.
ATATTTGAGAGAAAAAAGTAAAAATTACTTTCATTTATTTACAATTTTGTAAATTATGCGTTTCAGGTAATCGAATAAAAAAAGTAACAATTAATCATCGATACAATGAATCAGATTTAAATATCTTTAAATTGAGGATAAAATTATCCATGAAAAATGTCATCCTTTAAAATAACTAGACATCCTCAAAATCATACAACAGACTGAAGCCAATAAACTAGAAAGCTGATGCCGAAATAAATAAGAAAATATAAAACTTTTATTAAGCTTATAAAGTTCTTTTGTTAATTATTGATCTTTATGACAGTAAACCTTGATCTTACCAAAGTAATAACGTTGATGGTGAGAGGATTGTTCTCTTTCTTTGAACTCTGATTTTCTAAAAAAAACCAAACTACAAAGAAAGAACTAAAATAAATATTTAAATAGCCAGAAGATAGAAAAATGTTTTCAATACTTTGCTAATAACATCAGAATATTTTTGACTCTAAACAATTTCTCTTTCAATCTGTTTATGTAATGCTGCAAAATAAATATTGTGTGTTTGCTCTTCATTATAATATTTTTAAATAAAATTAAGTTTTGTAAATTAATGTTTTAACTTAGTACACATTTTAAAATATCAACTACGTACTCTCGCTAACTACGATTTTCTTTAAAATCATGTCAAACTATATCAAGCTATGCTTCTTTTTTTTATCTATCAGTCAAAGAATTCGCCACATTTAAGCTACCGTTTTTTATCTATTTACGTTCCGATTTTGTACGAATGCTTCTATGAATCACCCGTCCCCTAGGGGTTAAAGATAAAATTAAAGTCCGAAATTGCCGTAAGGCCTCGGACGCCCAGTTTAACTACAAGGAACGAACGATCGAAAATTGAAGACCGGAAAATACGTTCCAACATTTAAAACTGCAGCAAAGTATTTTTTTACTGAATCGAAATTGATATCTTTAAAACAAATAAATCTTATAAAACATTTGTCAGGTTTTAAGAACATGCCTGTTGATCTCTATGGCCTTTTTTATAATTGTTTAAATTATTTATGTGTCGAGGAGGACAAAACACTCTTAATTCAAACATAATTCTGAAATTTCTGAAACTTCGGAAGTTCTGTAGTTGTAAGAGGGTTGCAGCTACGACTTGGACGCAACAGCGCTAGTCAAAGATTTATTATGTTTTTAATATGAATAAAAAGATTTCGTTATTTACGTCAGATGAAGCAATGAAGGACTTAAGCATTGAAGTTACCAAATATGAAAGACAAAAGCAGAGAACAAGTTTCTTTCGCATGAGATTTTCGAACTATTTTAATTAATATTTGCATTGCTGATTTCTAAAAAAACAACAGTTTTTCAGTAATTATCCAGGATGACTAAACTAGAATAATAATTAGACAATCGAAAATAAAGTTATGAATTAGCATACTGGTCTGCCTTGTACCAGGAAGTTCCGGGGTTCGAATACCGCTCCTCGCATGGGTGTAAATTATTTCGCGGTTCTATTTGTTAAGCTGTACCACCTTTATGGTATCCACGTTGTGATTATTAGAAACGTTTAATGCATAAAACAATACTCCCGTTTTTGCAAAAAATGGAAGAACGAAATATTTTTAGTTTTGACAAAATTTTTCATCGGAACAATATATCAGGAAACGGTTTCGTCAAAAACGAAGAAAGTGTAGTAATATTTGAGAATCCATTTTTTTAAAGTGCAAACTTTTAAATTCTTACTTCGACCCATGGTTCCAATATCTTATTAGAATTTATAACCGTAATCTTATGTTGAAAGTAAAGCTTACTAAAGCATGGTTGAATCCCCTAGAATTGTCATTGTAACTAAATTATTTTGGTGATGTCAAATATTTTGGATTAACACTGTGATCACGATAGATTCATACATTATTTTCATCCCGTAAAATGCTTTGGCAATATCTGAAAGAAATCTCTTTAAAAACATAAAACAGTTATTATAACCGTGGCGAAAATTGCTCAATGTTAACAAAAAATATGCACTTTTTCTTATTTTATTACTTTATCATAGTGAATAAAAGCATGAATATTCAACTTTATATATTAGTGATGTACAGACTTAAATTTGGATCTGTAATAATCACGCTTAAAAACCGAACTTACAGTAAACCAACGAAATAAAATGCTTACTTAGTTTAAAAACTCGTGTACCACCACTATTTTAATAATGTCATTTTCCCCAACATATTTCTATAAAATATTGGGTTAGTAATTAAATATATTTATACTTTAATATATATATATATATATGTGATGTGTAATGCACTACTCTTATATTATTTAACTACCAATTTATATATTAAACATAATTCTTGATAATTTCAGAATCTGCCGCTGTTAGCAGTGATCCAATTCTTGGTTTTAAATTTTAAATGCAGCATTCTACTTTTTTAAAAATTGGTAAATGCTAATAATAGATACAAATATTAGAACAAAATTGTCTTAGAAGGGAGGTGACAAAAAGACAACTCAATAATACCTAAGGTCAAAACTATTTAGCCGCTTGAAGATGAATTTTGCTTGAATCGGGTGAGGGGATTTGTTTTTTTTAATCTGAAAGCTACAATTTTTCGCACCAGACGGGACGTCTGCTGTCCCATTTTGGTAAATTTCTGATATTACGGCTGGGACAACATATTTCCCAGTTACTGAAAAATATCTAGGACAGAAAATAACGCCCACTTAGTTCTCCCAACCGATTTTAAGGCCCTCTCATCGTTCTGAGTCAATAAATTTCTCATTTCAATCGTTCCCGATTTAATCGAGTAAGCGACAACTTGCTCCGGACAGCGAAGAAATATTTTCGAGTGGTAGTTAATTAATTGTGATTTTTGTTTTAACAAATCCAATTTATTAGGTTTTTAGTCACCACTATTTCTAAGTAATTCGAAGGCTTATTTGTAGGGTCTAATCTGGGCAAGTTGTAGGTCTAGCAACATTAGAACGATGAGGAACCCGGCACGAGCGGTGGATTACCGGGACAGCCGGGTCGTCGTAGGCTTACAAATTGTAAATAATGTATAGATTTCTTTTCAATTTTAAGACTTGTACATAACTTATCTGTATATATTTTAAATTCATTATTACTGTTATTTCAACTATTCATATCTTTTAATTTTAATGTACGATTTCATGATTTGAGCTGCCCATGCAGATATTTCGAGCCGCCAACTGCTTTGAACTCCTCCATTTATCTTTCTTCCCTATGCCATTAGTACCAGTCGCCCTAGGGCATAATATAGATTAAGAGGTCTGGTGCCCGCTAACGCGGGCAGGAACCTTACAAATTACTGATCGTCGATGAAGAGTCGAAAGAGAATTAACCTTGATAACAAGTTGAGACAGCTCGCTTATATTAGTGAGTCTTTTGAAACTGAAAACACTGAAACGAAGACCGACAATTAAATCGTTTCCCCCAATCACAGTGATTTGTTTGATGATGAAGTTGAGCTCATTCATTTGCATAAAGCTTATTCATTTACATTCCCCAATGTACGAACGAAAGAATAGAAATGGAAAGAAAAAACATTTGAAAATGCGAGCAAGGAAGTCAATAAGCAAAGGCCCTCTTCCTTTAAAACTATATCATCATCAACAGCGTGACTTTCAATGTTAGAAACCATTTCCCAATTGAGGGAATAAACGCGCAGAAGATGTGCATGATGCGCACGAATGAATAAAGAGGCACGCTCGAAAATAGAGTGCACGCTCGAAAATAGTGTGCACTTCTTGCAACGTAGCACTGTGCAGGAACTGTTTCCAGCCCTACCACACTCTCAAGAAACCCACTCTTTAGATACTGCTGTTCCTCCACTACTTTCAATTTTTTATCGTTCTTATTTTATAACTGTTAATTTCGAAAAGTGTTTGTAAATAAAAATGTTGACGCAAATGTACATGAAAATGTTAGTAAAAAAAAAAAAAAACGTTGCCTAAAATAATCATCAAAATTTTAAGTAAAATGTCAAAAAAAATGAGTTATTGACTCTAGAATTCCGGCCGGGACATACCCTGTCCCGGGTTTTAGATGCTTTGGGCTTGCGGCGGGACATATGCTGTTCCATCACTGAAGCTTATGAAATCATTCTTATCGATGGTGCGCTGATATGGGGACGTTTATGCGTCGCCAAGACCTTTAACCTTTTAGGCATAATAGTTATTTTTCATCTAATAATCGTTTGGAGGAGAAATTACTGATCCCGGAAATGGGGCGCACTTGGACTGATTTTTCGCCGTATTGAAAGGGTTAAATAATATTTTTATTTAAGTTTATTTTTTGTTTGAATGCACGAATTTATAAAAAAATGTATAGGCTCATATACATATTTATGCACTTGTCTACTGTTTTTAAAATATCGCATCGTAAACTGAAATGTATTATTGTTTTCTTTCTACTACTCCCTACGTAGCAGAGAAGTGGAGATACTAAGTATTCTATCGAGTGGTTTCTGAAAATCATGATTATAAATATATATTTTGAATTCCATAAAAAAAACTGTAACTTGTAGGGAGAAACTGATTACAGTTTTGAAATCAGTGATATTTAAGATTTGTTCAAACATGTCACGAAACATAAGAAAAAAAATTACTTTAAAGTGTTATTTATATTAGAAATTCCCTTATCCCTTAAAGTCTTGCTACGAAAATTGGTTTGTATATCGAAAACATGGTAGTACATATTTGTTTAGATCAAGTGAATATTTATCTCAGTGACCTACCAATTACGCGTTAATAATCATGGCCCTTTTGTTTCAGATACAAATATAAATTTTTCTATTATTTTAAATCAAACAAATGTTTAACTGCTTTTTTTCTACTTTGATAAAAGAAATGCTTCTATTTAAAAGGGCGTAAAGCACAAACGGAAAAAAAATATTCTACATTCTTTTCCTTATTAGGTTTAGTAAACAAAGTTCTTTAAATCAAATATTTTCAGCCGACAAAAAATTAAGAAAAATGTTCATAACAAGATTATTATTATTTTTTTGCTATCTGTATATACTCGTATATATGTTATTTTCTATGATTCTTGTGGTCGTTAAAACCACTATAATTTTAAGGAAAATGATAAAATCAAGAATTAATACTACGTAGAAATTTAGNTCTTTTTTTTTTTTTTGTGATTCAATCATTATCTGAAATACACTTTAAAGTTGAACACAGATATTCCTGTTCGAATAATATCCAGAAAATTGATAAATCGGTAATTTGACTACATTTAGGGCTAAAGCGAGATATTTTCCCAGAAATAATGTGATAGAACAGAAAATTTTATGAGAAAAAAAATTGTTTAAAAAATTTAAAAATGTGCGTATCAGAAAAACTATACATAACTTTTTTTATGGCTAAAATTAGAACACAAAATTCAAAAGTCAATTACGATAACTATTTTTTATTAGTCATTTTCTCCATTTCTTATAAACGCATTGACTTCTGATTTATTGATTCACCTAAGAGTAAATTTCACTAGGATTAATTGGTTTTGAAATTTTTTCTTGAAAATAACACTTTTGTTGCATTCATGCTTGATTATATCTAAATCATATATAAAATTAGTTTTGTCCCGAAAGCTACAGATTTTTTTTCGAAAGGATAACTCTATTTTATTATTATTTTTTTTGTTTATATACATAAGTTCATAAAGAACTTATTAGTTAAAATACACAAACACAATAAATAATATATCTGCGTGTATACACTTGTCTGTCTCTTTGATAATATCATTTTAGGCAAAAATGCGCTACTTTTAAATTATTCAACTACCAACTTACATATTAAATATAATTCTTCATTATTTTCTAATCTGCAATAAGAAAAATAACAATTACTTTGACACAATCAAAATTACTGGCGGCTTTTTCCTTGTTTTTAAAAAATTGGTAAATGCTAAGAGAAAAAAAATTAGAACAAAACGCAACTTATTTATACCTAAGGTAGAAACTATTTCATTGCTTTAAGGTGAATTATTCGGGTGAGGGGATATATTAGGAGAAACATCAGTGTTCGGAGTACTGGGCAATGGCACTGATCCTTTTAAAAACATCAATGAAGGGTATACAGGACAGTGGCACGTAACTAATTAGTAACACACTTTTCTCCAAAGAAGGTAAATATGTTTTGAATATCAACAGCGTCATATTGTGTAATTGAAAAATGTTTTGCCTGGTAACGAAGCAGCCTTTCCCTATGCGTATGTCATTTTGGATAAAAACAAACAAACAATATCCTTAAAAGATACATCATATTTATTGATCACTTTACTTTTATAACAGTTACATTAATGAGAGTTACATCATTTACAGTTGCATTATGGTCTTAAAGGATATTTGAGTAGTCAAAGTTAAAATCACTTTCATTTATTTGCAATTTTAAAAATTATGCATTTGAGGCAATCGAATAAAAAAATAACAATCAAGCATAGATACAATGATTTAAATTTAAAGATCTTTAAATTGAGGAAGAAATTATCCATAAAAAAATTCACGCTTTAAGGCGACTATACATCCTCAAAATCATACAACAGACTGAAGTCAATAAACTAGTAAGCTGATGCCGAAATAAATAAGAAAATATAAAACTTTTAATAAGCTTATAAAGTTCTTTTGTTAATTATTGATCTTTATGACAGTAAACCTTGATCTTACCAAAGTAATAACGCTGATGGTGAGAGGATTGTTCTTTTTCTTTGAACTGGGATTTTCTNATTTAGGGCTAAAGCGAGATATTTTCCCAGAAATAATGTGATAGAACAGAAAATTTTATGAGAAAAAAATTTGTTTAAAAAATTTAAAAATGTGCGTATCAGAAAAACTGTACATAACTTTTTTATGGCTAAAATTAAAACACAAAATTCAGAAGTTAATTACGATAACTATTTTTTATTAGTCATTTTCTCCATTTTTTATAAACGCATCGACTTCTGATTTATTGTTTCATCTGAGAGTAAATTTCACTCGGATTAATTGGTTCTGAAATTTTTTCTTGAAAATAACACTTTTGTTGCATTGATGCAAGTGCTTGATCATATCTAAATCATATATAAAATTAGTTTTGTCCCGAAAGCTACAGATTTTTTTTCGAAAGGATAGCTCTATTTTAATATTATTTTTTTTGTTTATATTTTTTATAAACAAATTTATTATTTTTTTTGTTAACTTATAAGTTCATAAAGAACTTCTAAGTTAAAATACACACACACAATAAATAATATATCTGCGTGTATACACTTGTCTGTCTCTTTGATAATATCATTTAAGGCAAAAATGCGCTACTTTTAAATTATTCAACTACCAACTTACATATAAAATATAATTCTTCATTATTTTCTAATCTGCATAAAATGAAATTTCTTTTGTTGATTTTCGATAGAATTATTGGCAGCATTATCCATGTTTATAAAAAATTGGTAAATGCTTAGAGTAAAAAAAAAAAAATTAGAACAAAACGCAACCTATTTATACCTAAGGTAGAAACTATTTTATTGCTTTAAGGTGAATTATTCTTGATTCGGAGTACCGGGCAATGGTACTGGACCTTTTAAAAAAATCATTGTAGGGTATACAGGGCAGTGGCACGTAACTAATTAGTAACACACTTTTCTCCAAAGAAGGTCAATATATTTTCAATATCAACAGCGTCATATTGTGTAATTGAAAAATTTTTTGCCTGGTAACGAAGCAGCCTTTCCCTATGCGTATGTCATTTTGGATAAAAACAAACAAACAATATCCTTAAAAGATACATCATATTTATTGATCACTTTACATTTATAACAGTTACATTAATGAGAGTTGCATAATTTACAGTTGCATTATGGTCTTAAAGGATATTTGAGTAGTCAAAGTTAAAATCACTTTCATTCATTTACAATTTTATAAATTATGCATTTGAGGCAATTGAATAAAAAAATAACAATCAAGCATAGATACAATGATTTAAATTTAAAGATCTTTAAATTGAGGAAGAAATTATCCATAAAAAATTTCATGCTTTAAGGCGACTATACATCCTCAAAATCATACAACAGACTGAAGCCAATAAACTAGTAAGCTGATGCCGAAATAAATAAGAAAATATAAAACTTTTAATAAGCTTATAAAGTTCTTTTGTTAATTATTGATCTTTATGACAGTAAACCTTGATCTTACCAAAGTAATAACAGTGATGGTGAGAGGATAGTTCTTTTTCTTTGAAATGGGATTTTCTTAAAAGAACCAAACTACAAAGAAGGAACTAAACTAAATATTTAAATAGCCAGAAGATAGAGAAATGTTTTCAATACTTTGCTAATAACATCAGAATATTTTTGATTCTAAACAATTTCTCTTTCAATCTGTTTATGTAATGCTGTAAAATAAATATTGTGTGTTTGCTCTTCATCATAATATTTTTAAATAAAATTCAGCTTCGTAAATTAATGTTTTAACTTAGCATTTAAAATTAACTTAGCATTTTACTTAACATTTTAAAATATCAACTACGTATCTCTCGCAAACTACGATTTTCTTTAAAATCATGTCAAACTATGTATATCAAGCTATGTTTTTTTTTTATCTATCAGCCAAAGAATTCGCCACATTTAAGCTACCGTTTTTTATTTATTTACGTTCTGATTTTGTACGAATGCTTTTATGAATCACCCGTCCCCAAAGGGGTTAAAGATAAAATTAAAGTCCGAAAGTGCCGTAAGGCCTCGGACGCACAGTTTATCTACAAGGAACGAACGATCGAAAATTGAAGTCCGCAAAATGCGTTCCAGCATTTAAAACTGCAGCAAAGTATTTTTTTACTGAATCGAAATTGATATCTTTAAAACAAATAAATCTTATAAAACATTTGTCAGGTTTTAAGAACATGCCTGTTGATCTCTATGGCCTTTTATATAATTGTTGAAATTATTTATGTGTCGAGGAGGACAAAACACTCTTAATTCAGACATAATTCTGAAATTTTCTGTAACTGCGGAAGTTCTGCAGTTGTAAGAAGGTTGCAGCTACGGCTTGGACGCAACAGCGCTAGTCAAAGATTTATTATGTTTTTAATATGAATAAAAAGAAGTTCGTTATTTACGTTACCTGAAGTTATTAAGCATTGTAGTTACCAAATATGAAAGACAAAAGCAGAGAGCAAGTTTCTTTCGCATGATATTTTCGAATTATTTTAATAAATGCTTGCATTGCTGATTTCTCAACAAACAACAGTTTTTCAGCATTTATCTAGAGTGACGAAACTAGAATAATAATTAGACAATCGAAAATAAAGTGATGAATTAAGCATACTGGTCTGCCTCGTACCAGGAAGTTCCGGGGTTCGAATACCGCTCCACGCATGGGTGTAAATTATTTCTCGGTTCTATTTGTTAAGCTGTACCACCTTTATGGCACCCACGTTATGATTATTAGAAAAGTTTAATGCATAAAACAATACTCTTTTTTTTGTAAAAATGGAACAACGGAATATTTTTTATTTTGATAAAAATTTTCATCGGAGCGGTTTCGTCAAAAACGAAGAAAGTTTAGTAATATTTGAGCATCCATTTTTTAAAGTGTAAACTTTTAAAAAGCATGTTACGTTTAATTTAAATTAAATACATTATATATATTACGAGCAAAAAAAAAACACATTATGTTTAAATTGTTATTTGGTTACCGCTTTAAATATTCTGGGCAGCTAAAACTTCCGGGTTGACCCGCCATTTAAACGCTTAAAAAGCATTAACTTGTTCTACCATTCTTCTTCTTCGCTACCTGCTTATTTTAACTCATACCATTTCTCAGTTAATGTCGTAAGTAGAGGATAAATGAGCTTTATTTAACTTTTACTTTTTAAGAAAATGAGCCATCAATGATGAATGTTAAAGAAAAAAGTTTTTCGAGCAGTTAAGATTACGTCCTCGTTAAAAGCAAATGATTCAAAATTTAAAACTTTCTGCTCAGAAATTTTTCTAAAAGCGCAAGTTTTGTTAGTTATGTGTTACATGAAGAAAGTTAGGTTTCTACAAAAGAGTTTTATATGTAGTTTATGTTTTTTGAAAGGTCATTACACACATTAATCTAATTATAAATCAGCAAATTTCCCAGATCAGCAGTTTTCTCGAACATTTTTCCAGAAGGATTTTGTTTATATATTCAATATAATTAATATTTCATTCTTGATTCAAAACTTCTGATTTCTAATGGTTCAGAACGCCACTATAATGATGGGAGCTCTTCGACCCATGGTTCCAATATCTTATTAGAATATGTAACCGTAATCTTATGTTGAAAGCAAAGCTTACTAAAGCATGGTTGAATACCCAAGAATTGTCATTGCAATAGAATTATTTTGGTGTAGGCAACTATTTTGGTTTAACACTGTGATCACGATAGATTCACACATTATTTTCATTCCGTAAAATGCTTTGGCAATTTCTCAAAGAAATCTCTTAAAATATATATAACAGTTATTATATCCGTGGCAAAAATTGCTCAATGTTAACAAAAAAGATGCACTTTTTCTTATTTTATTACTTTATCATAGTGAATAAAAGCATGAATATTCACTTTTATACATTACTAATGTACAGAATTAAATTTGGATCTGCAATAATCACACTTAAAAACTTAATTTACAGTAAACCAACGAAATAACATGCTTACTTTGTTTAAAAACTCGTGCACCACCACTATTTTAATAATGTCATTTTCTCCAACATATTTCCATAAAATATTGGGTTTACTAAGAGGATAAATATATTTATACTTTAATATATATACAGGGTGTCTCAGTTAAGCGTTTAGAACTTCTAAGAGGGGTAGGGGGCATCCTGTAGACTCGAAATCATATAGCAATGTGGGGTCGGAAATGCTTTCCTGAAGCGGTGACGTACACAGACGCACCATAAAAAAAAGAGACCGTAAGTGAAAAATCGCTATAATAATATATTGAAAAAATTATCTGGTACATGGGCCAAAATAAGTGTCCGAAGTTTCTACCACCGGCTACAATGTACACTTACATCTCCGGCGCATGGACATTCGAACATTCTGCAATACTCCAGGCATATTTCGCAGGCAGCTACTGCGATTCTTGCAACCAGCATTATCAGCAGAGGTGTCATAAACCAGTGTTTTCATATGACTCCAGAAATCAAGACATGATAGGTCGGGTGACCGAGGAGGCCATATAATTTTTTCAATGTATTGTTATAGCGATTTTTCACTTACGGTCTCTTTTCTTTATGGTGCTTCTGTGTACGTCACCGCTTCAGGAAAGCATTTCCGACCCCACATTGCTATATAATTTCGAGTCGTCAGGATGCCCCCTACCCCTCTTAGAAGTTCTGAAACGCTTAACTGAGACACCCTGTATATGTGTGTGATGTGTAATGCACTACTCTTAAATTATTCAACTACCAACTTATATATTAAACATAATTCTTCATAATTTTAGAGTCTGCTGAAGATCGATAAGAGGTGCTCCAACTCTTAATCTGTTCTTTTTAAATGCGGCATTATACTTTTTTTGAAAAATTGGTAAACGCTAAGAATGAAAACAAATATTAGAATAAATTTGTCTTTGAGGGAAGGTGGCAGGAAGACAACTCAATAATACCTAAGGTCAAAACTATTTAGCTGCTTTAAGATGTATGTTACTTGATTCGGGTGAGGGGATTTGGAATTTTTTTATTCGGAACGCTACAATTTCTTTTAAGTAATATTTTTATTTCAGTTTATTTTTTGTTTGAATGCATGATTTCATAAAAAAATTTACAGGTTCATATGCATATTTATGCACTTGTCTACTGTTTTGAAAATATCGCATCGTAAACTGAAATGTAGTATTGTTTTCTTTCTACTACTCCCTACGTAGCAGAGAAATGGAGATACTAAGTATTCAATCTAGTGGTTTTGGAAAATCATGATTATAAATATATATTTCGAATTCCATAAAAAAACTGTAACTTGCAGGGAGAAACCGATTACAGTTTTGAAATCAGTGATATTTAAGATTTGTTCAAACATGTCACGAAACATAAGAAAAAAAATTACTTTAAAGTGTTATTTATATTAGAAATTTTTTTAATGTGTATCCCTAAAAGTCTTGCTGCAAAAATTGGTTTGTTTATCGAAAAACATGGTAGTACATATTTGTTTGGATCAAGTGAATATTTATCTCAGCGATCTACCACTTAAGCGTTAAAAATCATGTCCCTTTTGTTTCAGATACAAATATAAATGTTTCTATTATTATAAATGAAACAAATGTTTAACTGCTTTTTTTCTACTTTGATAAAAGAAATGCTTCTATTTAGAAGGGCGTAAAGCACAAACGGAAAAAAATGTTCTACATTCTTTTCCTTATTAGGTTTAGTAAACAAAGTTCTTTAAATCAAATATTTTCAGCCGACAAAAAATTAAGAAAAATGTTCATAACAGGATTATTATTTTTTTTTTGCTATCTGTATATATATATGTTATTTTCTATGATTCTTGTAATCGTTAAAACCACTATAATTTTAAGGAAAATGATAAAATCAAGAATTATACTACGTAGAAATTTAGCTACCACAAAAAATATTTCTTAAATAAAAGTGTAAAATAATTGTAGAGATAAGAATATTTTGTACAGCTACCACATAGACCGGTAACCTCAAAGTACCAATTCAAAATAGAAAAATACACGATGGATGCCGAAGTGCCCAGCTCTCAATTCAAGACAAGAATATTTTGTAGCATTCGCCACCTATCCAAATGCGATTAAATCGTAAATTTGACGAATAAAATTGTGTTTTGGCAAAACTATTGGCGAAAGATTTTTTTTTTTTGCAGGAAAGAAAAATATGTATTAAAAATAGTTAAGATTCTCTATTTGGCGAAGACTTTCGAAAATTGGCAAATACTTTTGATATTGGGCTAATTTACTGGTTAATAAATTGAAATCCTTAGCACGGGTCCTGATTATGTTTGATATTTTCCTCTGCAATAATTTTAAAATTTATCAAACATTTTCTACCGTCTTTCTTTCTTTGTAGCATATTATTGTTATTCTGTATTTACTAAAAATGAGCAATCATTATCTGAAATTCACTTTAAAGTTGAGCACAGATATTGCTGTTCGAATAATATCCAGAAAATTGATGAATCGGTAATTTGACTACATTTAGGGCAAAAGCGAGATATTTTCCCAGAAATATTGTGATAGAACAGAAAATTTTATGACAAAAAAAATTTTATTAAAATTTATATTTGAACTTTAAAAATATGCGTATCAGAAAAACTATACATAACTTTTTTATGGCTAAAATTTAGAAGTCAATTACGATAATTATTTTTTATTAATCATGTTCTCCATTTTTTATAAACGCATCGACTTCTGATTTATTGTTTCATCTGAGAGTAAATTTCACTCGGATTAATTAGTTCTGAAAATTTTTCGTGAAAATAACACTTTTGTTGCATTGTTTTCGAAAGGATAGCTCTATTTTACTATTATTTTTTTGTTGTTTAAATACATAAGTTCATAAAGAGCGTATAGGTTAAAATACACACTCACATATATATAGTATATCTGTGTGTATACACTTGTCTGTTTCTTTGAAAATATCATTTAAAGCAAAAATCAGCTACTTTTAAATTATTCACGTACCAACTTATATATTAAATATAATTCTTCATAATTTTCTACTCTGATAAAGACGATCGCTTATATCATTAAAATATTATCGCAATTATCGACGGCATTATCCATTTTTTAAAGAATTGGTAAATGCTAAGAGTAAAAAAAAATATTAAAACAAAAGGCAATTTATATATACCTAAGGTAGAAACTATTTTATTGCTTTAAGGGGAATTTTTCTTGATTCGGGTGTGGGGATATCAATTTTTTTTTCCTTCTGAGGATAGATTAGGAACGTAGCAGCCTTTCCCTATGCTTATGTCATTTTCGTTAAAAACAAACAAACAATATCCTTAAAAGATACATCATATTTATTGATCACTTTACATTTATAACAGTTACGTTAATGAGAGTTACATCATTTACAGTTGAATTATGGTCTTAAAGGATATTTGAGTAGTCAAAGTTAAAATCACTTTCATTCATTTACAATTTTATAAATTATGCATTTGAGGCAATCGAATAAAAAAATAACAATCAAGCATAGATACAATGATTTAAATTTAAAGATCTTTAAATTGAGGGAGAAATTATCCATAAAAAAATTTCATGCTTTAAGGCGACTATACATCCTCAAAGTCATACAGCAGACAGAAGCCAATAAACTAGTAAGCTGATGCCGAAATAAATAAGAAAATATAAAACTTTTATTAAAGCTCATAAAGTTCTTCTGTTAATTATTGATCTTTATGACAGTAACCTTGATCTTACCAAAGTAATAACAGTGATGGTGAGAGGATTGTTCTTTTTCTTTGAACTGGGATTTTCTAAAAAGAATCAAACTACAAAGAAAGAACTAAAATAAATATTTAAATAGCCAGAAGATAGAGAAATGTTTTGAATATACTTTGCTAATGACATCCGAATATTTTTGATTCTAAACAATTTCTCTTTCAATCTGTTTATTTAATGCTGTAAGGTAAATATTGTGTCTTTGCTTTTAATTAAAATATTTTTAAATAAAATATAGTTTTGTAAATTAATGTTTTAACTAAGTAAATATTTTAAAATGTCAACACGGTATCTCTCAAACTACGATTTTCTTTAAAATCAAGGCAAACTATTTTAAGTTATGTTAATTTTTTCTATCTATCAGCTACACCAAGAATTCGCTACACCATGGTTGGATAAATTATTGATCTCCAGATTCCCTCTTAAAAATATGAAAAATAAATACATTGGTATCCTGGAAAAATAGTTTAAATATATAAATAAATATATATTAGAAATAGTTTTTCCAGCAAAAAACTAATGTTTTGTCAAAAAACTGCTTATTCTGCATATAATAGCAAAAGTAATTTGATGAAAAGTACCATTTATAGCTATTATTTTTAAAAGCTATTATTTTCAGAAAATATATAGTTACCAATGGGCTGCGCCCCCTGCTCGCTAACCCTCGAAAATTGCTACGCAATCATATATGGTTTGCTTCGCAAATCAAGCTCGCTTCGCTCGCTACTAACTTAGGTACATTGCAAATACACAAAATTCTAAGAATTCAAAACAATCATTCAAATCCATATAACAAAATTTTTTTTAAAAAAAATTACATCTTTTTAGTAAAAACTAAGTCATTGAAATAAATTTGAATTCAAATAAATGACATGTAATTCGTTAAACCTATTAGAAATGTGCTATAGTATAAAATCTTAAA
The DNA here is from genome assembly GCF_043381705.1 of Parasteatoda tepidariorum. Lineage (NCBI taxonomy): Eukaryota > Metazoa > Arthropoda > Arachnida > Araneae > Theridiidae > Parasteatoda > Parasteatoda tepidariorum. The sequence continues at coordinate 78,609,194 of NC_092213.1, read as the reverse complement.
GCGTAACAGCACGACTGAGACTCATTTTTCAATGAATAACTAATAATAATAATAAAACAAATAAATTCGTGAAATAAATCAAAAAGCGCCTTCGACAAAATACTAAAATAGAGATCTATCGACATAGACTACTCACTTCTGCCGAGCTTAAGGTTATTTCAGTTTCTGTTTTTAAAAGCTCTATATGTTGAGTCACCTCAGCTAGATTTGGCATGTGACATTTTTAGCGGCAATCATTGGTCGATTTTCTAGCGTTGCCATTCGGGAAGTTG
>NC_092213.1:78561644-78608709 GCF_043381705.1 Parasteatoda tepidariorum | reverse complement strand
AAAAAAATTACATCTTTTTAGTAAATACTAAGTCATTGAAATAAATTTGAATTCAAATAAATGACATGTAATTCGTTAAACCTATTAGAAATGTGCTATATAGTATAAAATCTTAAAGCGTAACAGCACGACTGAGACTCATTTTTCAATGAATAACTAATAACAATAATAAAACATATAAATTCGTGATATAATAAATCAAAAATCGTCAAATAAATTCGTAATATATAAATTCGTGAAAAAAAGTGCTTTCGACAAAATACTAAAATAGAGATCTAACGACATAGACTACTCACTTCTGCCTAGCTTAAGGTTATTTCAGTTTCCGTTTTCAAAAGCGCTATATGTTGAGCCACCTCAGCTAGATTTGACATGTGACATTTTTAGCGGCAGTCATTGATCGATTTTCCAGCGTTGTCATTCGGGAAGTTGTAGTGAGGCTTTTTTTGTCGCCGTGTAAGAAATATATATATATAGATTTAACACAATTGACTAATTAAGCGACTAAGATTCGTCACTCATATATTTCGAAAAATAACAAAATGTCTACAAAAGTAGGTTGCTACCTCTCTATTTCAGAAAGAGATAATCCATTGACCACACAAACACATCACATGAATGATAATGTAGGTAAGTATCACTTTCGATTCGATCATAATCTACAAAATAATAATTAAAAAAATTTAAAAAACTAAATAAACTGAAAATTTAAAAAAAAAAAATTATCTTCAAAAAACTGTGGTCGCTTTATTACGATCGCTGGTTACCCATTGGTCAAATGATTTTTTTTTCTGGATTGACTCCGATAAAGGTCACACCATTTCAGATCATGGGTTGCAAAAACTGTCTCAATTGATGTTTGTCTTCGGATTGGTTTTTAAAACCTTCCTATGTACGTATATTTATCTTTCCTACTTCAGTATTCATATTTATATTAAATTTACCGTCAAGACAGTAATTTGAAGTTAATAATACAAGAATATAAAATTGCTTTAAATTATTATTATGTAAATACATTAAAAATTTCTGCTAGTGAAAATAAAAATAAGAAAAACTCACCAACTTAATACATAACAAAATCAAAAATGAAAAAAAAAAAGAATTCTAAAAAAATTATCGAACAGCAACGCATGCAATGAAGACGCATCCGTACTTGAAAAGTGTGATGACGCCCAAATAAGCAGCGCATGCCATCAAACCCAAAACAGCACCCATTTTGCCAATGGGTAAAAAACAGTAATCTTAAGATTTACTGCCATTTTTTTAAATTTAGTTATTTCTTCTTTGTCTGGCATCTAAATAGAGTGGAGAAAGTTGGAAGCCCTCTAAATTCCTAACTGAGAGACTTATGATATAATTTTAGAAATTTTTTTAGAGAAACTTACCTATATTGTTTTAGAAAAAAAACAATGGAAAGAATACTTCACAGAGATGCCAACTTGCTCCGGACAGCAAATATATATTTTAAAAAGGTAGTTTATCAATTGTGATTCTTGGTGTAATAAATTCAATTTAGCAAATTTTTATCCGTCACTATTTCAAAATAATTCGTAGGCTTATATAATTCACCACTTTATAGTACTTATCTCAAGCTATACCTATTAAAAAGCAAGCAAAAATAGTCAAATGTTTGCAAAATTTATTCTGTAATTATTTACCTTTTTTTAAAATTATTTTGTCGTGTCCGGAGCAGTTGGCATCTCTGCCATCTGTTTAGACAAAACTGTTTCACCTTTCATTGCCTCGATTTTTCTCACTTTATTCAATATGGCGACTAATGTTTACGTTTAGAAGCCACAGCTAATAATACAATTTCCAGCTTTCACCTACTTACATCCATTTTTCTACAAGTTATTTCCACAAAGGGTATGAAGATGCCTAATATATAAAACAATCGAAAATGTATTCAAAATTAAGTATCTTAAAAAATCTGATGTACCTTCCTAATGTCCTAATTTTAAAAATAAAATTTTAATTATCTAGCTACGTGAGAGAACTATTAAACCAATTATTTATTACGTTTCGACATTTTTCGAAATCTTATTCTCAACGATGCCACAGTCTCATTCGCAGTGATGCCGCAGGCTACTAAAAATGTAAAAAAATGGTAGAAACTCAATTCATTTTTATTTACTTATTATTACTTATTATCTCTTTAATTATTCAATCGTAATTACCATTATTACTTACATTTCAAATTAATCATATTTAAATAAAAAATATACTTTGAAGTAATTTATATCTTTACAAAAGCTTCTCACCCCCCTCTTCCCTTATTTTATTCACATTCGATAAAGGAGCAGATATCACTGTTGATTAGGTACTCCGTATTCTATGTTTAAATCGGTAATCTTTGCAATACTTGCAATAGTAAACTACACAACTCTATTGTAAAAAAATAGTTAAGATACGTAAACTAAACTCTTTTAATAAAATTTTGAATTTTATTAGTCACCTTTTTTTGCATTTTTAGTCGCCAGTGGCGACCTTGAATTCTTTACGCTATCACGTAGATTTTTATACTAACCTATATTGTTTTATTTTTTAGCCCTTAAAAGTTTTTCTTTAAATTAACACTCGTTCTAAATAGTTGTCAAGTTATTTGAGAAGAATTAAGGATAATTTTGCTGTCGATATTATAATTACTCGGGGTAAAAAGTCTAACTGATCGTATTAAGGAACGTATCGATCGTGTTAACACGTTGAATGCCACGTTAATTTTACATGGCTTGCTCGGTATATAACTACAAACTAAATTTGCAAATATAGACAGATTTTACTAGTTTATAAAAGGTTAAGCATGACGTATCTGATAAAAGTGGTGAATTATATATGCCTACGAATTGTTTGAAAATAGTGCTGGGTAAAAATTTACTAAATTGAATTTTTCAAACCAAGAATCGCAATAATTAAGTAAATTTTGAATAAATTTTCTGCAATTCCATAAAAGAGAGAAATTTAACTCCCATCTCTGCTGGCGTCTAATATCACACGTTCGACGTTTTTGTGCCCGCATGGTAGCGGCGTCGGAGGCCATGCAACTAGGAGAAAAATTGCGTAATTGAAATTGAATTCGTCGCTACGCGCCTCTTTAAACTCTGCAATTATTCCTGTATTTCCGAATATTGTTAACCCCTTATGGACGGGTGATTCAGAAAAGCATTCGTACAAAATCAGAATCAAGCTGTAATTAACTAAAAAACGGTAACTTAAATGTAGTCGTTGCTGATTTGACAGACTTACTTTGCTTTTACTTTAATTATTGTTAGTTTAATCATATATATAATCAATGTTAATTCAAAGTATAACTAAGTAGTTTTATTATGAACAAAGTATTGGTGAACTAAATAAATCAAACAATTATAACTCCTCCCACAAATAAACAGCTGAAGAAATACTTTGATTACCAGTTTTATATTTTTACCCTGATTGATACGGTTTTATGCTGTCACGTATTTGTGACAGTCGGCGCAAAAGGGTTAAAAGATGTCGCAAGTTGTCCCACTTTCTTCACATATTTTGCAGCGAGATTGAAATCAAAATAATTTTCCTCGAACCACCTTGAATTGAAATCAAAATAATTTCGTACTTTCCGCAATTTCGCTTTCATTATTGTCACCGTTGCTTGTCAAAATAGTTATGATCGCTAAATGTGATTTTTAAGCTCAGATGCCCAAGACTGACCGTAAAGCTGTTTTAACGGTTATGGTTGTCTTAAGTTGGAAAATTATTTTACAAAGAATTTTTTTACCTATTTTCCATAATTAGTTTATGTAGACATTTATCTCATACACCTTAAAGCAATAGAGTTAATAAATGTGCTATAACAGTGTATTTTTATAACATAAAACTTGAGTGCATTGCAGGGAAAACTGGAGATCATAGGACAGGACTAATTCTCATATGTGGTCGTTATTTTAGCATCAGCCCCGCCAGGAGCTCTAACTAATTCATCTGAGTGGGAATAAATAATAAATCGCCGCAGCGCAAATGAATGGTGAAAGTTGGGGTTCAGTAACATTTACTGAGTGAAAATTAAAATTAAGTAGAGAGATTAAACAAACAAATTTAAGAAAAAGAAGAGGTTTTTGTGGCAGACTGCCTCGCCTCCCCACGACGTATTACCCCCGAGCTTCTCAGGTGCACAGTAGCCACATAGAAAAGAAAAATGAAAAGAAAAAGAGAAAAGGAAAAATGCATGATAATAAATGCGCAATAATATATACAAGTATTTACAAAATTTACGGGACAAAACTCCATCGGATAGGAAAAAGGGCCGGGCTATATTTTATATTGTCTTTGATTAGCTCAAAATCAAGGTTTTTATAGTAGTTGCATGTATCACAGGAAAGTGCACATCTGAAGAAACTTGCACATAGCTCAGCTATGTGCTCATCTATTTTGTTGATTTTTAAATCTCTTCTTAGATCTTTCATTCTCATGGATCTGGGGGCTCCAGTGATGTATCTGAAAAATTTGTTTTGAGTACTCTCCAGTTTCTTCTTTTGAGTAGCAGTGGTTGTGCTCCATGCCGGGGCTGCGTAGCTGATGATCGGTCGAATGCATTGGAGGTATAGCGTTCGTTTTGTTTTGAGTTATAGTTTAATATTGGTTTCAGAGCTCTGTAGGCTCCTTGCGCTTTGCTTAGAATATTATCAATATGGGAGTTCAAGTTTAAAGTACTAGTAAGAGTGACGCATAGGTAGGTGGCATTGGACAGGACCGTGGTTGAAAGCCTTTATATAGCAAGACGGAAAAGATGAAAAATTGGTACGAAAGACATTTAATTATAGCATTTTTTTCGAGAAAAATAAATATCTGTAACTACCTGTTACTAACTGTTAATAACTGTTTTTAAGATTTTAACATATATATAAATCTGCTTCTTCTTCATGATATAACAAATATTGTTGACTAGTTTAAAAAAAAAGAATAAGTGAACTCCTCCCTTAAATTAGCTATAACTGAAATGGTTTTACTACCAATCTTTTCCGTCTCGCTTTCGCCCTTGGACAGGACATCACATATTTCACCACCAATAAATCAAGCAAAAAACTGCTTGCTGACAAAAATATTTTGCATTTTAGAATAGAACATGCATTAATTCTAACCAATAAATAATGCTCTCTTTGAGTTGGAAATTCAAGGGGGAAAAATCCGACAGAGAAGAGAATAAAACATTTGCACATGTTCATTTAAATTTTCAAAATATTTTTCTTTCATAAGTATGATATTTAANTTATAGTTGTTTTAAGTTGGAAAATTATTTTACAAAATATTTTTTACCTATTTTTAATAATTAGTTTATGTAGACATTTATCTCATACACCTTAAAGCAATAGAGTTAATAAATGTGTTATAACAGTGTATTTTAATAACATAAAACTTGATTGCATTGCAGGGAAAACTGGTGATAAAAAGCAGATGCCCAAGAATGATCGTAAAGCTGTTTTAACGGTTATAGTTGTTTTAAGTTGGAAAATTATTTTACAAAATATTTTTTACCTATTTTTAATAATTAGTTTATGTAGACATTTATCTCATACACCTTAAAGCAATAGAGTTAATAAATGTGTTATAACAGTGTATTTTAATAACATAAAACTTGATTGCATTGCAGGGAAAACTGGTGATAAAAAGCAGATGCCCAAGAATGATCGTAAAGCTGTTTTAACGGTTATAGTTGTTTTAAGTTGGAAAATTATTTTACAAAATATTTTTTACCTATTTTTAATAATTAGTTTATGTAGACATTTATCTCATACACCTTAAAGCAATAGAGTTAATAAATGTGTTATAACAGTGTATTTTAATAACATAAAACTTGATTGCATTGCAGGGAAAACTGGTGATAAAAAGCAGATGCCCAAGAATGATCGTAAAGCTGTTTTAACGGTTATAGTTGTTTTAAGTAGGAAAATTATTTTACAAAATATTTTTTCACCTATTTTTCATAATTAGTTTATGTTGACATATCATACACCTTAAAGCAATAGAGTTAATAAATGTGTTATAACAGTGTATTTTTATAACATAAAACTTGAGTGCATTGCAGGGAAAACTGGAGATCATTGGAGAGGACATCATATATTTCACCACCAATAAATCAAGCAAAAAACTGCTTGCTGACAAAAATATTTTGCATTTTAGAATTTAGGATAGAACAAGCATTAATTCTAACCAATAAAAAATGCTCTTTTTGAGTTGGAAATTCAAGGGGAAAAAATCCGACAGAGAAGAGAATAAAAACAACTGAACATGTTCATTTAAATTGTTAAAATATTTTTCTTACATAAGTATTTAATTCATTTAAATGTGGTGGCGGCCAAAATCACTTAAAATGAATTGATAAAACATCTCTCTAATACTGGAGACCTGTATTTCTTATAATTTACAAATGTATTTTGGTAAATATGAATTTAAGAGAATATTTAGTTTCTTGTATCTCTCATAATCACTTTTAACATTTTGCTCGGTTTTTGTCACTCTGTTAGGAGCTGATGAAAATAGAAGGGCAAGTTTTTTGAACACGCTATTTGTAACAGAAAAAAAAATCTCCCAAAAAATTCGCGAGATTTAGAATCAGTGATTGAATCTAGTTAGCAAAAGAATAATCATTACCACAATTTCGAGTTCCATAAGATTAATCTTTAAATTATATCACTTTTCAATTATTATATTTTTTTAAGAATGTTTCTGCGTATCTAACAATTTCTTGTGTTTTTTAAACATAAATTTTTAGAATGGAAAAAAAAGCACGCTTTTCTTTTATTTGCACACCATTCCAAGAGAAGTTCTGAAAGAAAACTCATTATGTGATAGTATATATTTTTCTATTTTATTTCCATGCGATTAAGAGCTTCATTTATTGATTTAGCAATGGGCAATTCTTTTCCCCGCTTCTCATAAATATGTACTATACTTTCTTTCATCCATTCACGAAGAAAACCAGCTATTTTCTTTTCTCTGTATGTCATTTATTCAGACAATCTCATGGATAAAAATCACTAGTCAAGCATCTTTTTCCTTAAACAGAAATGATCTGTTCTCCCATGCGATGAATAGTGGTGGACATTAAGGCTGAGATTCAATTTTCTGGGAGATGGCTTCTACCATGCTTTTTGTTCCACTTCGGAATTGCATTTGCGAGCCTTGAGAAACATTTAACCCACTTTCTGGTTTATTGTACAATAGACTCACACAAATTCTGACTATGTGTATAAAAAAGGAGCTTTCTTTTTCTTTACAGCTAAAGTTAAAGAAACTGTTTTTTTCCCCTAAAGAAATAATAATAAGATAGAAGCATAATCAAAACTAATATACAAGATTTACACCTATGATTTTCCTATCGATAGAGATGACTATAACAGCTTTACTGTTTGTGTTGAAGTATCGGCAGCCTACAACTGAACTCTACAATAGTTGTATATTTTGATTAGATATGTTGTAATTCGAATTTTCATTTAGGCTTCCAAAATTATTGTAAATATCGTAATTAAAGCGTTTTTCTTTTATAAAATTCCATAGTATTTATTTCGAATCTTTTAACAAGTGGCGTCCGTGACAGGGACTATGGAAAATTTGAAACGTGAGAGAACGTAACTTCGGCGATTATTTACAAGATCTTTGCAAGAAATGGAAATCCAGTGTACTTGGCACAGTTGGTAAAATTTGCCAACAATTTAATCGGTGGAACTGGCCTTTAGGAATCATAGTTGGTTGAAGTTCTCCCTGGTGCAGATGGACATTCAAGGGTCGCCAAAGTAAGAACAGTTGAAGGAGAGAAATTAAGACCATTTCAGAAATTATATTCCTTGGAAATTAGTAGTTCTGAAAGGCTACCATTCGTTATTCAGAAAAGAGAAGAAATATCTAGACCTCTGCAACCTGAAGCTGTAGGTGACCCCGATTCTAGTGAAGAGGATGAATTTCCCACCAAATCAGTAACTGATTTCGTCTCTAGAATCGGTCGACGTGTTAAAATTCCCTATAGATTAAACTTATAAAATGTTGCAATCACCTGAACTGCAAGGTGGGAGGTTGTTGAAGTATCAGCAGCCTACAACTCAACTCTACAATAGTTGTATATTTTGATTAGATATGTTGTAATTCGAATTTTCATTTAGGTTTCCAAAATTATTGTAAATATCGTAATTAAAGCGTTTTCCTTTTATAAAATTCCATAGTATTTATTTCGAATCTTTTAACAGCTTGTTTTGCTGATGACAAAGGCCATTAAAAAACTACACACAAAAACACATGATTTTAAAACCTGGTGTTCTAACTAGAAGGTCGAAATTAATGGCCAAACATCAAACTTGCTATTAACAATACATTACCTTTTTTCAATTCCTACCATTATTTCACACTCTCCCTATATCTTGAGTGAATAAAATACTTTGTATTCACCACTCAAGTTCAAATACATTTTTTTGAATTGGTAGTGGATGACACTTCATATTAATACAGTTTTTTTTTCAAATATTAATTCATTCATTAAATAAGGATGAGCGAAAAACGAAATGGAATTTTCTAATGGGTTAAGCGTTAGTCATTGTCTTTAATTTTACTATAAGCGATTCAGTTTTTCACAAATTTTAAAAACAATATCAGTCATAATTTCCAACTTATAACTCTATTTAAATAAAAATTAGTTTATTGCGCACATTTAAATATTTTATATTCGCTGCATCACATAAATTCAATAAAGAACATGACGTGATAGCACGTGTGGTCCACGTCACTAAATTTATGCTTTTAAAGTTGCCTGATACCACGCGCCTTTTTTTTTTCAATTCCTAATATTAGTCCACATTCTCCCTATATATATTTACATAACTTGTTCAAATTTTCAATCGTTAATAACATACTCTTTATTGATCAATTGCAAGTTCAAATAAATTTTTTAAAGATCTAATGGATGACGCTTGGTGTTTCTTTGTAGAACTAAGTGGGAATTGACTTTAAAATACTTATTTTACGTAACTTGTTTTGGAAATGACATTCCTATTATTGATTAGACCACTTAGCTGGGCCGTACAATAAACAAAAATCTAAACTGGAATGATCATGTTAAGAAAGTAATATCTGAAGCCACCGGCATATACAATAAATTAAAATGTCTACTTGGTCCCTACTCCAAAGTGTCACTTAACAACAAACGGTACATATATCAAACCTATAATTACTTATGCATCCCCAGCCTGGTGCAATTACAGTTATATAAATGCTAAAAAACTTAATGACTTCCAAAATAAATTACTAAGAAAACTGTATGGAGTCCCATATTTCATTTGAAACCAAGATATGCATAGAGATTTTAATTTAAAGACCCTCACTGAAATTTTAATGATACTTAACCACACAGTTGTTTAAAAAATGCTCAGCCGCAAACTACAACAATATCTTAAAAGCAGAAATTCTAATTGAAGATTCCAAAATCAGACCCCTATCCCACTTTTTCACTAGTGATGCTATTTTATCAGATAAACTCAATAAATTCTTCACAATTTTTAGTCTTTAATCTATACTTATAATTTAATTTATAAATTTAAATTATAACGCAGCAAGCGATTGACACCATAGTCTTTTCTCTTACTGTTAATAATCTGATTTTTTATTGGTGCTGCGATTCAGCCAATGGCGTTGCAATTGCAGCAGAGTTCAATTTTATTTTTACTTTTTTCTATACCACGGCTATTTTTCCTTTTATTTTTCTCTCTGTTTTCAAACCTCATTTCGAAAATTACTTCACAGATCAAGATGAAAAGGTAAAAGGTCCCTTCGAGGCCTAAAAGCCTAGAGCAATAACGTGACTGTGACTATTACAAGAGAAGAAAGTGAAAGAAAGAAGAAAGAAGTTTTTTGCTCAGTTTAATTTTAATAAAATAATGGCTGATATTCAATCTCCTATAAAAACAAAACTTTCTGCCTGTTATGACGAGGTTAGCTTTTGAAAAAGTTGACAAAACTAATCATAATTCTGCAAATTTTATTTTAAAAGTTTTCTAACCACTTTAAAACATTCTTGCAAGAAAAATCAGAAAATGATATCCTTGTTGTTATATAATTTCTTTTTTTTAAAATTTATGTTCTGTATTTTTATTTACGATCTGTACTTTATTTACAATCTGTAGTTTTGTTTACGATCAGTAATGTGTAATCAATGTATAATAGTTTAAAAGTATTAAATTAAATAAGCATTCCTTAAACTTTTTTTTTAAATAAAGGTATAGTTTACAGTTGTTGTTGTAGTTCATTTACGTCGCACTAGAGCTGCACCATGGGCTATTGGCGACGGTCTGGGAAACATCCATGAGGAAGATCCGAAGACATATCATCACAATTTTGATCCTCTGCAGCGGGCGATGGCACCCCCGCTTCCCCGACGACCTGCACGCGAAGTCGAGCACTTTACGGTAGAACAGTTTAACGAGGACCAATACTGCACACCCTCGGTCCCTGCAAGGCTGATTGATCCAAGTGGTCACCCACTCTCACACTGACCGTAGCCAGTGATGCTTGACTTCGGCGATCTGCTGGGAACCGCGTCTTAACGATCAGTCCACTGCGGGACATACAGTTTACAGAAAATCAAATTAAGAAATTAAGATCCAGAAATTTTAAGCGTAAAAGTAAGCGTAAAGCATTCTTATAGAGTCCGTATTTTATCGCAATGAAGTTAATTTTCTAGACAAAAAGTTCAAGAATGAGTATAGATTTTTATTAGTAATATGAGTATAGGTTATAACATGAGTATAGGTTATAATATGAGTATAGGTTTTTATTGTATAATATCGCACACTTTTTTGCAGCTAATCAAATATATTCATTTATTAAATATTCGAGTAAAATATTCAACTTTATCAAAAAAAATTATTTTTGCTTATAATAATTTGCCAAATTTTCGAAATCATTTATATTTTTGACAAACTAATATTATTCCTGTAATATTATAAAGAGGTGAAAACCTCATTAACAATTTATCTTTTATTTGCATCTAAAATTTCGTATTCTTTAGGATGAGAGTGAAATTTACCAACCACAATAAACAAAATGAATAGTTACAATTCACCACACCAATAAATAACTTTTATGAGAATGCAGTCAGAAACGCCTTTCATTAATATTTTCCCCCTCATTCATTATGATAAAAGTCAACGAGCTGAAATTTTCATCAAATGTTGCATACGTTTTTGTTTCTCTCTTGTTATCACAATTCCACGTATTTTCGCTTGAAGCAATATTATATTGAATGATATTTTGAAAAAGGAAGAAATTTAAACCTCAAACCGTTTAACCCTTTAATGGGCCATTTATTTCTAGTAAAGGTAAATTAAAGTATTTTTTGAATTGAAATTAATAAAAGAATCGTAATTGATATAAGGAAAAAGAACTAATTGAGCTTATAAAAAATTAATCTAAATTTTAATGGCATTTTTTTTGGTAAATATATTTACCACGACCTATTAGGAACTTATTGACTTTTATTTTTCGTTATTTATAAAATAAATTTTATAAATGCTACAAACTTCAAAAGGAATTATGTATTTTATAACTTTTATGCGTTTTCTAAAACTAGCAAATGGTTGTCAATTTTATTCAAACCCACTTCAAAAAAGCTGAATTTATTAACAAGTGGAAACCTTAATTAAAAGTGGTAAAAAAGTTTACCATCAACTTTAAAAGGTGGTGGTAAGTATACTTATTCCCACGGTCTTCGAAAGGGTTAAACCTCTAACTTTCCAGTTTTATAATCTATCAAATTTTCAAAAAATTTAAGGTATTAGATTCCAAAAGATATTTGATTTAGTTCTCTTTATTCAGAATGGAAAAAAAAAATTGGAAGCGCAATTATTTTCAGATTAAGCCTAGTTCAGATGCCTAGCGTCCTTTAAAAAGGTACAGTTCTTAAAAAAGGTATAATAGTCTTATTATTTTGCAAAAACAAGATAGTTACGTATACCATAATCATACCTGTCAACTTGTACTGTCGCGGAAAAAGTTTTTTAGCAAAATGGTAGTAAAATATCAATTAGAGTTGGAAATATTTTCTAAATATTTAAGTAGTATTTAAACATTCAGAACCTACTTCTTCTTCTTTAGTTATGCTTGCTGGGCACCTGGGCCGCGAAGCGCCCCCTATCCAATCCATCGTGAGTTATTTAGCATTGTGTGAGTTCTTTGTGGTCAGCAGGCAGTGTGGTAACTAGGAGGGGGATTCAAGGACCTTGCTTGAATAAATAAAAATAATGAAAATAAAGCAAAGTAGCTTTCTTTAAATTAAGTCTGCAATACGTGGGGGGCGTGAAAAGCCGCAAATCCGCTTTGCGAGTCGGATTTTTGATTATAATTGGCTGCATTTCATTAAAATTGGCTGCATTGCATTTTATGGCTTTGTCGAAAAAATCTGCATTAAGTTTATATATGCGCTGCGATGGAGTTTTAATTTTGAGATCTGTATGGATATTAGTATTCGGGATTAACCATCTGGCACAATTGCTTCGCGACCCAGGTGTCCAATAAAATCAATACACTAGGACTAGGATCTGGCAAAAGTTATTTTTTCTTAGGATCTTATTCTGACATCGATTTTGTTTCTGCAGGAGATGTTGTGGTATTGTTGACCAGGCAGGTAAGGTTATATAGCATCAACGGTATCCCAACTTAGCAGGTAAGGTTATATATTATGAAACATCTGGGCACTTGAGGCCGCTTGCGGCCCTTTACCCATTCATCTTTAGCTTGATCTTTGTGGTGCTTTGATGAAGTTGTGGAATGCAAATGAAGTTTATCATTCTCTCTAATATACAACGGAGGGCCGGGATAGCCTGGTCGGTAGGGCGCTGGGCCCATATCCAAGAGGTCGTGGGTTCGATCCTCGCCGACCGAAGACTCCCCGTGTAGTAAATGGTGACTGATGCACGTTAAACCTCTCGAGTCTCAATGTCCTCCATGTTCCCACAACAAATCAATACCTCTGGGGGTACTGNAATTTGATTTTTGGGGAGGATGGTTTTTCTTTTATGCTGAATGAGTAGTAGTTTTGATTTTTGTCCGTTTACTTTGAATTTCCAGTCTAGACATTATCATTCTCTCTACTATACAACGGAACTTGTGTAGTTTCTGAAAGTATTTTGTCTAGTGGTAGGCAACGGCAATGCATTAATATTTTAATAAATTGAAATAAATAGAATTTTGTCTACCACTACATATAAATAATTTAAACAGGTTTAGTAAAGGTCATATACAAAGAAATCGGAAAATTATCTTATTAACTACTACTAATAAAAATTAGCAGATTATTGATAAATTTTGCCAACCTTTTAAAGGTATACAAAGTGTCGTATCAGACAAGCCTTTGAATTATTTAGAAGTAATGGTGAGTAAAAACATAATAAATCGAATTTACTGAACTGAGAATCATACATTTAAATACTACCACTCGAAAATATTTATCCGCTGTCCGGAGCCAGTTGGTACCTCTGCATATATATGAATGGTCATAACTTAAAGCCTTGATTCAGAATTTATAAAAATTCTGTTTTTTTTCTCTTCTTAAATTTTCGACTAAAGTTGGGATACCGTTGATAATTATATTTCACACAAAACTCCAATGCTTGAGGAGAAATATATAACTTAATTTCTGAACTTTCTTTAGGATGTAACTGTAAGAAATGAAGAAGATAATGAAAAGATTTATAATAGTCAAAACGAAGGAAACTTTTTTTCATCCTTTTTCGAATCTGTTCCGAAACTTAATTAACATTTAATGAATTTCGTTCAACACTAAATCACGAGCATGAATAATGAGACGTAGAAATCCGGTGAGAGATTAGGGAACAATCCCATTAGGAACGCGATCCACTTGTATCATCTGTGACGAAAGCCGGCTAGACAGCACATAACAGAAATAATTTTAAACTCTTACACTGCGTTTCATTAAAAACTGCTCAGCTAGAAATATTATTCACGACAACAAACCGTGCAGAGATGAAGAAACATTTTAAAAATCAGATTTTGATATTCAAATAACCTATTCTTCGTTGCTTTACAGGAATTTAGAATAAAAAAGGAGAAAGCTTTGTTACTGTTGAATCTTAATGGTAGTCTATATTCACTGAAAAGTCTTAAAATGAATTTAGGTCTATATTTATTAATTAGCGTGAAATAAAAAAACAAGAACTATTTTTTTAATTAAGACATTGTTACTTTTCAGTGACAAAATAAGGAAAACAACCACAAAGTTATCTCATACAACTTGAAATTGTTATTCATATTCAGAATAATTTATTCAAATATTCCAGTAATTAACTAATGTTCATCATGTTTTTTTGTTGTTGTTGGAATTACTGGTTTGATTTGAAATTTATTTTATTGTATCTATATAGGAGCTTTTAGAAGAAAAAAAATCACAATGCTTTTCTCAATTTCTGGAAAGAGACTCTATATACCTACTGCAGCGAAAGAAGCATTAATTAATTAATTTTAACAGTGCCAACTTTAATGAGAATGCTTTAATTAGACAGAAAGTTAATTAGCATACTTTGGGCGTTATCTTACGTCTTATAGTTTTTTAATTGAATAAACTGTTTTGTTCTGAGCTCTTCCACAATTTCAAGCTGATGAGATTTAGTATCCATAGTTCCGCATCAGCGAGTCTGTAAGAATTAATTAAAAGCAAATAGAATTCTTAAGCTGTTAGCGTTCTTGACTAAAATTATCATGCGTAATCCTGTACATTCTTAAAAGTTTTTGATTTCAGAAATTAGGACACTCTTTACATAATCGTTTGCTAATACTTAAAAGATCTTTAATAAATGTGATAATTTTAAACTAAAACGCAAACTAAAGTAACAAAATTTCAAAATACTTTCTCCTCCTGAAAGACTCCGTCCTGATTAATCAATTCCTCCCTACGCAACACTTTATAGTGATGTAAAAATAAAACACGGCTTTAGTGTCGACATATAAATAAATTTATCTTGGTCACATAACTATATTGTTTGTTTGTTTTTTTCAAAATAAATTCAAATTATAAAATATTTGTAATACCACTTTTTTACTTTTGAAAAGTGATAATAAGAACCCTCCTTAAAAAACGACTTATTGCGAATAGTACTCCACAGTGTAATAAATGAACTGTTATTTTGCATTAACCGAAAACTTAACAAAAAAAAGTGGTAGCAAATTTGCATGGATAGTTAAATAACAAAACAGTCCCTAATTAGGAAGAAGCATTATTATTACACTATTAATATATTTTAACACGTTCACGCCGGGGTGACCCACCTGTGGGTCACGCTAGATTGTCTCATCTTGGCAGCGCACCGGAGTAAAAACTGGTAATAATAAATTTAATTTTTTAGTTTTTTTCCGGGAATAATAAAAATCTATATCTATCAATTGTTTTTAACGGATGCAATTTTTATATTGAATTGCTTCTTCGCCGTAATAAATTTCCTTACAGTGAATTGTTATTGTTGAGAATAGATTAACTCTTCCCGAATTTTATCTAATATTGGAATAGTTCTTCTACCAGTATTTTCTCTTTTCCCGTACCAGTATTTTCATTTTTCCCGGCGTGAACGTCTTAGATTGAAAAATTTGAGTTTCCCAGTCTTTAACATTTAAAAAAAAGAGACACTCATAAATATTTAATGTAAGCATTTTAACGGTTAAAGCAAGTTCTTTACAATTTTAAATATCAAATGCTGAATGAATTAAGTNGTTCACGACGGGGTGACCCACCGGTGGGTCACGCTAGATTGTCTCATCTTGGCAGCGCACCGGAGTAAAAACTGGTAACAATAAATTTAATTTTTTAGTTTTTTTCCGGGAATAATAAAAATCTATAACTATCAATTGCTTTTAACAATTTTTATATTGAATTGCTTCTTCGCAGTAATAAATTTCCTTACAGTGAATTGTTATTGTTGAGAATAGATTAACTCCTCCCGAATATTATCTAATATTGAAATAGTTCTTCTACCAGTATTTTCACATTTCCCGGCGTGATAGGAATGTTAAACGTTTCCACTTGCAAATGCTTAGATTGAAAAATTTGAGTTTCCAGACTCTAACATTTAAAAAAAAGAGACACTCATAAATATTTAATGTAAGCATTTTAACGGTTAAAGCAAGTTCTTTACAATTTTAAATATCAAATGCTGAATGAATTAAGTTTTTTTCATTGATTATTCTTTATGTTTGTTTATTTATGATTATTCTTTATGTTTGTTTATTTTTTTTTATAACGAAATCATCATATTAGTGAAATTAAGGTTTGGCTGCGTTTTATATCTTTTGTTTATTCCAAGAATGTTTTTCCCAAAATTTTGTTACATGAGAATAGAAAAAGAAACAACTGTACACAAAAATATTAAGTTTCATAGAATACCTCTGTTGTAAACGTATCATGTATTTATGTCTATGTTTCCTATGCATTGATGTCAAAAATTATTTTAAATTAAAGTCCAAGTACAAATCAAAGAATGACATTGAGAAAAATGTAAGTTTTGCTATCATTTCAAACATAAAAATAAATGTTTTCTGAAAATCCGGAAAAAATCACATACACTACAACATTTAAGGCTGCAGAAAAATATTTTCTCACTGGTATTGATCTGAAACCCGACACCATTCACATAAGATCCATCTAAACCATATCCAGGTTTGTGTGCTCCTTTATCTATCTGGCCTAGTAGATCCATTTAAAAATTGCAAGAAACAGGAGAAAATTCCCGGTACAGTAAGCGCTATGAAAAATTTCGGAAATTTTATGGCTGGCAGCATTTATTAATTTAGCGATATTCATACCTTGTCCATACCTGCCAACTCTTCCGGAAGATTTTATTTTCATATTTAAAGTGGTAGTAATTATATACTATATTTTTCTATTATAAACTTAATTTTTAAATGATTATCATCACCACTATTCTTACAAAAATTACGCACATATAGTAATATGCGTTACTATCATGGTTGTCAACTTAAGTTTTCTCAAATACAACGTATTTGTTTGCTTAAAATTGAAGTTTTAATTGCATTTTAATACCACTGGGAAAAATGATAATGGAAGAGATTAAAAGTTGGCAGGTATGCTTGTCAGAAAGATGATCTACAATCAAACTTTCATAAAACCAGCTCATGTTTAATAAAGAGACTTCATTTAATGTATTGATCAACTGCTGAAAAAATGGAAAATTCAGACATGTTATAAAGTTTTTTTTCCGTACTGGTAGCTTTCAAATTCAAAATTTCAAGCATATTAAAAATTGAATTATATCAGAAAGACCAGAATCAAGAAAGGTTTATAAAATAATATAGTAAAGTAGAAGAAGCTAATTCATATTACCAATTTTTATCGATTAAAATATATTTGTGAATTACAGAAAATGGATTTAGATATTAAAAGTAGCCCAACTTAATTTTTAAAGAGTAATGATTATTTAAAATTTCCAACAACCTTAACAAACCGGTTTAAAAAATCTTCCCGATTGTGATCACTCTACAAACGACTCGATGATACAAAGAATTAGACTCGTAGCTACATCTAAAGATAAATACAAACCAACAATTATTATACCTTTCAATTCTGCCAAATACATAAAAATTTCAATTATGAATAGATCTTCGATTATGTTGATTTTTCTATTGCATGGCACTAATGACCTCGACACATTGCGCTGCAAAAACACGCCATGCTGGAAAAACTTGCTACGCCAATTTCGTTCACCAATTCACTAATATATACATAAATTCGAATCTGGATGTGTAATAATGCCATTTTAAAACATAACTTATCGACGCAAACAAAAGAAACAATCCTTAAGTACATGATAGTTTAAAAATTCATGTTGCTACCACTATTTTTATAATGTTCACTAAATCCGAGAAAAGCTGGGATAGACTGTAATACGATACTTGAAGCAATTTCACACTCAGATAATGATTCAAAATTTCCGATGTATATATTTTCCTTTAAATTTTTTCAAATTCGGATAAAATCATGTAAGATTAAAGTAGCTTACTGCTTCCCTAAATGTTATGCTGTGTAATTATAAGAATGTTTTGCATGATAGCTAAGTAACTGTTTCCCAGATGACTGCTATTTTGGAGAAAAAAAATAGTTAAAGTGTCCAGCAATGCTTTTAATCACATGACATTTATAACAGTTACACTAGTTACAGTTACATTATTTACAATTTCATCAAATATTGCATTTGTTTCAGCGTGATCTGAAAGGGTATCACGAATGTTGCCATTTTTCTCCCTACTTATGAAAGCTAAAAGACATGCATTTTATTTAAAATTTTATAAATTTTACGTTCGAAAAATTAAAGTTAAAAATAACAATTAATCATGAGAAAAAAACTCATTATGTATGATGATCTCTACTATGAGATAAAAAGTAAGATTAAAAAGGATTGTCAGCGTTTATGGTTACTAGATATCCACAAAACATGAAAGTGACATTATCTAGCCAATCAACAAGAAAGCTGATACCAAAACAAATGAGAAAATATAGAACCTTCATCAAGCTTATAAACCCTTTTGTTTATTATTGATCTTTATGACAATAAACCTTGATCTTAGAGAAGTAATAACATCGATTTTGAAAGTATTGTTCTCTTTTTTTTCTTTTTTAACTGGGATTTTCTAGAAAATGCCAAGCTACGAGGAAAGAAATCAATTTCTGTTTGGTATACTTAAAATTCTAAGATAATTATTACTTTGGACTTCTACACTGTTAATGCTTATATTCAATGTTACATTCTTAACTGCGATCAAAATTTTAGAATTTCCGTTAGGTGTTATATTTATCACTAGTGGGCTGCGCCCCCAGCTCGCTAACGCTCGCCAACCCCCCAAAATTGCTACGCAATCTTATATGGTTTGCTTCGCAAACCAAGCTCGCTTCGCTCGCTACTAACTTAGGTACATTGCAAATGCACAAAATTCTAAGAATTCAAAACAATCATTCAAATCCATATAACAACTTTTTTTTTAAAAAAAAATTACATCTTTTTAGTAAATACTAAGTCATTAAAATAAATTTGAATTCAAATAAATGACATGTAATTCGTTAAACCTATTAGAAATGTGCTATAGTATAAAATCTTAAGATAAAATTTCTAAAACTGATATCTCTTTAAAAAGGTTAAAATTTTGGCTATAATTAAGTCTATTAAAAATTGAAATAAGTGAATTGCAATGGAAAAACCTGCATAAACAAATAAATTCTAGTAAAACAAATAAATTCGTGATATAAATCAAAAATCGTCAAATAAATTCGTAATATATAAATTCGTGAAAAAAAGCGCTTTCGACAAAATACTAAAATAGAGATCTATCGACAAAGACTACTCACTTCTGCCTAGCTTAATAGTATGAGATTGCCGCAGCTGATGCTCTCTGGTTATTTCAGTTTCCGTTTTTAAAAGCGCTATATGTTGAGCCACCTCAGCTAAATTTGGCATATGACATTTTAGCGGCAATCATTGGTCGATTTTCTAGCGTTGCCCTTCGGGGAGTTGTAATCAGACTTTTTTTGTCGCCGTGTAAGAGAAATATATATATAGTTGGTGAGCAAAAATGTTACCTTTTTTCAATATAAAATGTAATTAGTTAATAATTATGTCAATATTCTTGATATTTTAGGGGGAAAAACGAAAGTATCTTTCATCGAAGGACACTAGAGTCTTCGTATCTAACGAGCGAGTTAAAACAAGCAGATTTCAAATTGCTCAGATTTCAGTAGAGAAAGAGAAGAAATCAAAGTCGATTAACACACTTTAAAAGATGTTTCTCTTCAACTACATTTTTCTCACACTACTTAAGAATCATGCAAACTGTATCAAACTGCATTTTATTAATTATTATTGATTAACTGATTATTGATTAACTAAATTATTGATTAACTGATTCAAATTTTTAAATAGAAAAATAAATGTGTTTTTGTTCGTTTGCAAAAGCTTATTTGTAAGCGAACAAAATAGTTTTATAAAATTATAATACTACTTTTATGTTTAAAAATATGTTTATATTGCAAATAATAACGAAAATAACTTGATTGAAGTGCAAATATAACTATCATAGTTTTTAAAAGTCTATAGTTATTAAACATTTGTGAGTAGAATAAGCACTTTGAATAATTAGGATCTTCCATGATAAATTTAGGTTGGGTATATAGGTTAGAAATCTTTCGTAACTTCAAAACTATTGTTATTGTTAGCATGAATTCGGTATACTTCAATTTAACAAACCAAATAAAAAAACAACAACAACTTGCAAACTTACCTATCGTGATAGAAGTATCACAGATAGGAGTAAAAAAATTTAATCATCATCTATATAACCTTTATAAGTTAGTAACTAATAATCATAATTACTAGATTTTAATATCATTCGATGAAGTTTAATAACATGTAAAACCATCTTGTTTGTCCAGGCTCGTAAATAGGCTTGCATAGAAATACTTTCTTATTAGTTATTCATATCGATCCCTTATGAATCATTAACTAAATGTCTTATTGAGTTCCTATTTGTCTCACTCTATTAACATGGAAAAAAATAATAGAAATTCACTAACAATTTGTGGAAGTTTGGCAGCAATTATAGACTTCATTTAACGCGTTAACTTCGATTTCTCTATTTATAATATGCAATTTTCTTTGCATTTCGAATATTAGTTTCTTTAAAAATTATTCATGTTCTAGTTATTCATATCGATCCCTTATGAATTAGTAACTAAATGTCTTATTTAGTTCCTATTTGTCTCACTCTATTAACATGGAAAAAAATAATAGAAATTCACTAACAATTTGTGGGAGTTTGGCAGCAATTATAGACTTCATTTAGCACGCCAACTTCGATTTATCTATATATAATATGCAATTTTGTTTGAGTTTCGAATATTAGTTTTTTTTAAAAATTATTCATGAATTTATATTTTACATTTTTACATACAAATAATATAAAATACATCACAAGAAACAAAAGCAAGTGTTTCTTTAATTTACACACCATTCCAAGAAACGTTCTGAAAGAAAACTCATTATGTTATAGTATATTTTTCTCATTTTATTTCCATGCGATTAAGAGCTTCATACGTAGAGTTAGCAATGGGCAATACTTTTCCCCGCTCCTCATAAATATGTACTACCTCCTTTTCATTCAATCACCAGAGATTTTCTTTTCTCTGCATGCCATTTATTCAGACAATCTCATGGATAGAAATCACTAGTCAAGCATCTTTTCCTCAGACAGAAATGATCTGTTCTCCCACGCGATGAATAGTGGTAGACATTATGTCTTGAGATTCAATTTTCTAGAAGATGGCTTCTACCATTGCTTTTTGTTTCACTTCGGAATTGCATTTGCGAGCAGTGAGAAAGATTTAACCCATTTCCTGGTTTATTGTACAATGGACTCAAACAAATTCTGACTATGTGTATAAAATAAGGAGCCATTTTTTTTTTCGTTACTGCTAAAAGTTCATTTTTCCAAGAAATAATATTAAGAAGGAAGCATAATCAAGACTAATACAAGAGAAGGAAATGAAAGAGTGAATTAAGCAAATTCTGAGAGTGGGCAGACAAATGTAGGGTTTTTTCTTCTTCACTGCTAAAACTAAAAGAAGTTCTTTTTTTTTCTTTTTTCTTTTGCATCCCTAGAAATAATAAAAGGGGCAAGCGCCATCAAAACTAATACAAGAGAAGGAAGTGAAATCCGTTTGATTCGGTTTTAATTTTGCTTATTTTAATATTAATTTTAATATGGCTAAGATTCAAATTTAATATATAATGGCTTCTACCTTGCTTTTTGTAAGCATTCGAAATACCATTTGTGAACTTGATGTGAAAATACTAATCCACGTTCGCTGTTGTATGGTCGATTGTTCAATGAACTCAAACAAACTCTGATAATATGTAAAACTGGAACTGTTCGACTGATTTGCTGGAGGTTATAGAAATAAAAATAGGCCTGGGTAGCCTTGTTGGAAAGGCACTCAATCCATGTTCAAGAGTTCGTGGGTTCGATCCCACATCGGCCAAAGACTCCACGTGTAGTAAATAGTGACTGATGCAGGTTAAATCTGTCGAGTCACGAAGTCCTCTATGCTCCTATTACAAATTATACATCTGAGGGTACTGATCCAGGAGCTTCCTCGTCTTCTGGATTGGGTTCAAAATTACCAGGCTACGGAGTTGAACATTAGTTGTCGTAAACCCAAAATTGGGTTGGCTGTTCAATGACGGTTATAAAATTAACATCAGACAAGCTGTAATATTTATTTCCCTTTTAATTCAACTAAACTCACATTCAAGTAAACATATTTACTTTAACATTTTCAGCTATTAAATGATCATTTCTTGACCTTAACGAAACTCCCAAATGACATTTCAACTATCTTTTCATCAAAAAAAACAAAAACAAATTTTTTTTTTTTTAATCTAGTTGCCAAAGACATTTTTCTTCTTAATATCATTGAAAGTGAGACAGGATATTCTAATTACTTCAAAAGAAGTTGCTAATTAATTCCGACATTGAGGACACATAATAAAGAAAGTCAATTAGCATACTTTGAGTGTTACCCTACGTCTTATGTTCTGTAATTAAGTAAACAATTATGTTCTCAGAAATAAGGGAACAACGAAAAAAAAAAACAGTGTACTAACGTATGTGCAAAAAGTAATTACTTAGAATTCGATTTCATTATAAGTTAATTTACTTGAGATAAGGATTCAATGAATTGTATTGTTCTTCCGCACAAAATTTACTCATATTTGATTTGTTGGTGTTCTGATTTGTAAAGGGTAAATAGATCTTTTTTTTTACTGAAAGGGAAAGAAAGAAAAAAGTTTCAGTGTAAAAATGGATATGACAAATGTATAGAAATTATTTATTCT
Source organism: Parasteatoda tepidariorum (assembly GCF_043381705.1). Classification (NCBI taxonomy): domain Eukaryota; kingdom Metazoa; phylum Arthropoda; class Arachnida; order Araneae; family Theridiidae; genus Parasteatoda; species Parasteatoda tepidariorum. The sequence goes on along the minus strand of NC_092213.1, from coordinate 78,585,796 downwards.
ACTTTAATTTTATTCTATAATAATCTATATGCTAAAGTAAACTTAAATATGGAGTACTTACCCCGGGGATTTTATCTGCTTCATCTAAATTCAGGGAAAGAAAAGTGGCATTATAATTGCTACAGCACATCTAACATTATGAGGATGCATTAAATAAAATAAAAATTATGTACAGTAAATAACTAATCGAGAGAAAGATATTAAAAATACTATAAACAACATTTAAAAATTTGGGAAACAACAATACAATTCAAACAGCTACAGCTTAAACCTCCATTACTTTTAATAATACTTATTACTTGTTTATTTTTAAATAAACAGTAGTGGTTAAAACTACTCTAGGCATGATTATCCAACACCTTCTATAAGAGAGAAGACTTCAGCACGGATCCATTTAGTAGTCCGACATAAAGAACATAAACTGCACAGTCGATGAAAAAGAAGAAAGATGTTACTACGTTCGGGCTACTGAGGCTTACGAAAGATGTCATTATGTTAGAATCAAATTTTTAGTTCATGGTAACCCGTGCTGAGGCCTTCTCTCTTCTGGGAAATATTGGATAATCCTACCCGTGCATAATGTTAACGAAATAGAAGAGATCCTACTCAAGTCAAACTTTTTGATGGTATTCTATTGATGGACCAACATAGTCTTGATGATGACCATCAATAATTCCATCATGAACCATTATATTTTCTGATGGTAACCGACACAAGTAACCATCACCCCAATGTAGGAATACGGGCTGATATATGATGGTCCAACATAAGAATAGAAACTTGTTTTGATGGTTGAAACTAGTTGAACCATCAGAAATTTCCATCATAGTTTCTTAAAAATCAAATGTTGCAATGATCATGAACCGCCACCATCCTAATATAGGAATTGGACTGATTTATGATAAACCATCATAAAAATGTTGTTTTATTGTAAAAAAACAGCATAAAAATGTATCATTTATGTTTGTCAACATTATGTCATTTATGTTTGACAACATAAAAATGTTGTTGGACAAATTAAATATTTTTTTTAAATTAGTCCCGAAAATGAACGGTCATCATAGTCACTGAAAATTTCAAAACGACTATCGCTGTAAAAAAATAAAAACATGTAAAAAATAATTTCATTACAGCTTATTTTTGAGAAGATAATGTGTATGCCTGCTAAGATTAATTTTTACAATTATAAAAATTGTTATTTTTCACTCGAGTTATAAGAAATAGTGATAAAAATTTGTTATTAAAAATAGTAAGCTGCTTTTAATAGATTAATAAAAGAAATAAAGAAAGTAGGAGCTTATTTAACTCTTCACGAAAAAAGCTAAAAGTGAAACGAATTAACTACCAGATTTCCCTCTATTAATCCTATTATCCTTATTAGCAAGAGTTTTAAGCTAAATTATATTTTAACTAACAAAAATTATTTTTAGTGACTACCTATTTTATCGTAAATCGCTATTATAAGATATTATTATTACATATTCACTATTATTTGTTAAGTAAAAGGAAGTTTCTTTAAAAAAAATCATTTGATCGAAATTGTAACGCAATTCAAAGTTCGTACTGTCCTTTAAAAGTGATGTAAAAATTTTAATAAAGAAGTTATCGATTTCTTTTTATTAGTTTCACGTTAAAAAAAAAACTAAAGATCTCGTGACTAGATATAATTATTTGTCTTTATAAAGCATAGAAGTGAATACAAACTTATTAAAAAAACTTTTTTTCTCTTAATTTTTGTGCCACTTTTTTAAGTTTTATATATACTGTACGAAGTGCGTAAATTACTTTTATTAAAATTTTCTAAGCACTCAAAATAAACTTTTGAGAACTTAGTTTTCTTAACTCCATTAAAAGCAGCGACGGAAGAAAGGGAATGATTTATAATAGTTGAAACGAGAAAGAATTTTCCTCTTCCCTCTTCGTTTTCAAATCTGTCTCTGATTTTAATTAAAACTCAGTGCATTCCAATCAACATTGCATCACAAGGGTGAATAATGGGGCGTAGAAATCCCTAGCAGGGATTATGAGTGGAATCCCATTAAGCTACGATCTGGTAACCTTTACGGAAGCATATCAGAGAGGACAAATCAGAAGCTATTCCGAACATGCTTCATAGTTTGAACGTTTCGAGGTATTTAACTAAACAAATGGGATTTTCATACACTCCAGAATCAACTTATGAGTTGCTTCGCTTTTAATTTGTTTCTCTTTTTCTTTGTAATTAGTAAACTATATTTGTCTGGCATGGTTTTAAAAAGGCGACTCCTTTTTCCATAAAAGAAAAAAAAAAGGTAGAGCAAGTGGATCCCATTAGGTTATCTAGTAACCCTTATGGAGACGGTAGCTTATCAGAAAGGACAAATCAGAAGCTATTCGGTTTAAAGCTTATAAATTGCATTGTTTTTAATTTGTTGCTCTTTTTCTTTGTAATTATTAAACTATATTTGCCTGGCATGCTTTCAAAAAGGCGACTCATTTTTCCATAAAAAAAAGGTAGCGCAAGTGAATCCCATTAGGTTATCTAGTTACATTTACGGAGACGGAAGCTTATCAGAGTGGACAAATCAGAAGCTTTTCGGAACATGCTTCATAGTTTGAACGTTTCGAGGTATTTAACTAAACAAATGGGATTTTCATATCCTCCTGAATTAACTTATAAATTGCATTGTTTTTAATCTGTTTCTCTTTTTCTTTGTCATTATTTAACTATATTTGCCTGGTATGCTTTTAAAAAGGCGACTACTTTTTCCATAAAAGAAAAAAAAAAGGTAGCGCAAGTGAATCCCATTAGATTATCTAGTAACTTTTTCGGAGACGGAAGCATATCAGAGAGGACAAATCAGAATCTATTCGGAACATGCCTCATAGTTTGAACATTTCGAGGTATTTAACTAAACAAATGGGATTTTCATATACTCCTGAATTAACTTATAAATTGCATTGTTTTTAATCTGTTTCTCTTTTTCTTTGTCATTATTAAACTATATTTGCCTGGTATGCTTTTAAAAAGGCGACTACTTTTTCCATAAAAGAAAAAAAAAAGGTAGCGCAAGTGAATCCCATTAGATTATCTAGTAACTTTTTCGGAGACGGAAGCATATCAGAGAGGACAAATCAGAATCTATTCGGAACATGCCTCATAGTTTGAACATTTCGAGGTATTTAACTAAACAAATGGGATTTTCATATACTCCTGAATTAACTTATAAATTGCATTGTTTTTAATCTGTTTCTCTTTTTCTTTGTCATTATTAAACTATATTTGCCTGGTATGCTTTTAAAAAGGCGACTCCTTTTTCCATAAAAGAAAAAAAAAGGTAGCGCAAGTGAATCCCATTAGATTATCTAGTAACTTTTTCGGAGACGGAAGCTTATCAGAGTGGACAAATTAGAAGCTATTCGGAGCATGCTTCATAGTTTGAACAGTTCGAGGTATTTAACTAAACAAATGGGATTTTCATATACTCCTGAATTAACTTATAAATTGCATTGTTTTTAATTTGTTTCTCTTTTCTTTGTAATTATTAAACTATATTTGCCTGTCATGCTTTTAAAAAGGCGACTCCTTTTTCCATAAAAGAAAAACAAAGGTAGCTCAAGTGAATCCCATTAGGTTATCTAGTAACAATTACAGAGACGGAAGCATATCAGAGTGTGCAAATCAGAAGCTATTCGGAACATGCTTCATAGTTTGAACGTTTCGAGGTATTTAACTAAACAAATGGGATTTTCATATACTCCTGAATTAACTTGTAAATTTCATTGTTTTTAATCTGTTTCTCTTTTTCTTTGTAATTATCAAACTATATTTGCCTGGCATGCTTTTAAAAAGGCGACTACTTTTTCCATAAAAGAAAAAAAAGGTAGCGCAAGTGAATCCCATTAGATTATGTAGTAACTTTTTCGGAGAAGGAAGCTTATCAGAGTGGACAAATTAGAAGCTATTCGGAACATGCTTCATAGTCTGAACATTTCGAATAGTTTGTTCCTTTAGTTTGAACTTTTAGCTTGTTCTTTTAGTTCTTTGGAACTTTTAAACCATTAAACTTGCCATTAACTTAACAATTAGTGTAACAAAAGGGATTTTCATACACTCCAGAATTAACTAATTATTGCATCTTTTTTAATTTATTCAACTTTTCTTTGTGACTTTTAAACTACATCATTTGCCTGGAATTACTTTAAAAAAGAAGACACCTGTTTCCAAAAAAGAAAAGCAGCGCAAGCTATTCCTATCAGGCTATAATCTAGTTATGTTTTTATGTGGGGGAAACTTAAGAAAATAGACAAAACAGAAACTATTCGTAACATGTTCTTAGTTTAAACATTTCGAAGTATAATGTCTTCACAAAAGAAATTTTCATACATTCCAAAACCAGCCTATGAAAAACATCGTTTCTAATTCGAACAATTAAACAGTATTTGCCTGTTTCGGAGAAGGAAGCTTATCAGTGTGAACAAATCAAAAGTGATTCGGAACATGCTTCATCATTTGAACCTTTCGAAGCATTTAACTTAACAAAAGGGATTTTCATACACTCCTGAACTAACTTATGAGTTGCATCATTTTTAATTTGTTTCAATTTTTCTTTCTAACAACTAAACTATGATTGCCTGGTATACTTTTAAAAAGACTACTCCTTTGTCCACAAAAGAAAAGTAGCGCAAGCCTTTAATTGTTACGAGAAATTCATTAATTGTTAGAAGAAAAAATGTTTAGCCCGTTCGAATCTCAGTAGATTACGTTAAACTTACCTTTTTGGAAACAGAAACCAATCAAATTGGATAAATAAAAAGCTATTTGAAAGCTTCACTACATGCTTCATAGCGCGAAATTGACATTTTGAAGAATTTAATGTAACAAAAGAGTTTTCCCTGTTATTATGCACTCTAAAATTAGTTCTATACGCTCTAACCTGTGAGGTTTGAACAAATTGGATAAATTGGAACCACCAAATTTGGAAAAAGGGCGAAACTAAAAATTAAAGATTAATGATAAGTACGAAAATGACATGCTATATCCAAACATAAATCTATCATTCAAAGCAATTTTCGTGATGTTTCCAAAAAGAGAAAGTAAATACCCATAACAATAAAAAAGTATTCACCACAAGAGAAATTGATGAAACAAACAACGAATTGAAGATTCACATAAGAGCAACTGAATATATTTTTATTCATGTTCTAAATCACTCAATCACACACAAAATAAAATAGTTGAACATGAATTTAGAGATATTATTTTCACCAATGATAAGATTTTATGCGGAAAAATGGGTGACAAAGAGTAAATTAGAAAAATTGTAATATAAAGGTTCGCAATCAAAGGTTAATTTTAAGAGTGATAAGAAAAAATACAAAATCATTTAAATTATAGAAATTACTGATTTACGAGGAAATTTTAAAGATACAAAAGGGTTGATATAAAGAACATTAAATTATTGAAAATTATAACGATTTTAAAGATTCTACATTAATATTTTAAGTAATAAGAATCGGGATGCAGGAAAAAGAATTATTATCCTCGATACGGACCGAAGTCCGCATCTCGGAGAAAAAAAGGTAACCTGCCCGAAGGCTCGAGAAAGAGAGAATGTATTAATAAATGTTTTAAAATTTTGTTAACTAGTGTAGGACCAGAAAAGGTACAGCCAATTAAACTTAAAGAGGAGGAGAGTTTGAAAAATAAAAGGAAAGAGATTGGTTAAGTTAGCCCCCCCTAAAATAATAAAAGTAAAAAAGAAAGAGGGGTCGACTTTCCCCACAGGAAGAGCGATGACCGCGTTGACCATGAGAAAGGTCAACCAGAAAGTTAAAATAAAATATAATTGCTATATTGAAGAAAAAAATTAAGTTTTAATAAAATTAAAGGATTAGATATAATTAAACACTTTACATTTTTTACATACTTTACATTTACACTTTACATTAAGTGTAAATGTGACATAACCCAATCCATAAGTCCTAGCTCCCCACAATATTTAACCCTTTGACGGTTATGAACGAGCTCAGCTCGCAATCGAATTGTGCCTCATAATGCGCGCAAACGAGCTCCGCTCGGGAGCAAGATTTTGACCGTAATGGTTAGTAACGAGCACTACTCGCGTTGTGAAATTTTTCCCCAATGCGCGCTGACGAGCTGAGCTCGTTCGCCATTATTATTCTGCATTGACTATGTTAAAAACGAAAAGTACGTAAAAACTGTTATTTATATGTTCTACGAATACTTTAAGAAATTTTTAAAACACGTGAGGCGAGCTATCTACCGCATCCAGAGATGCCAACTTGCTCCGCTTTGTAAAATAGTATTTCCTAGAGATGGCGAAAGTCAAGTTACTTTCAGTTTAGCATTTCTCCTTTAAAGTAATTTTTTCAACACTAAATATCAAAAACTACAAGTAACATATGAAATGACAATCTACTGGTTACACTATTAAAAAGTAGGCGTATAACTGTTCTTCTCCAACGAAATTTTCTACATAATTTGCTACCACTTTATTATAACAATTCCAGAAGACGGAGCAGTTGGCATCGCCAGAGAAGGGTGATATTTTCGGAAGAACGGAGGTGGAAAACAGATGCTACTTTCGACTACTGTTTGCACGTAATACTGTATGAATTAAGGAAACGAAAACTGCTCATTTCCCTGACCGTCAAAGGGTTAAAGTGGCATTAAAATAACAATTAAGGTAAGCTTAATTTGTTTATATTTGCCATCACCTAAAAACTTCTTAATATGTTTATATTTTGCCAGCACATAAAAAAAACTTCTTATGTATATTAGTACATTAGTTTATTGGAACGGAGTGGAAATTATGATTAACGATAACTTCTATTTTGCAATAAAATGCCAATAATCAGAAAACGATTATTGCAGCATCAGCTTAATATAAATTTAAGGGCTATGAATCAAATAGTAATCGATAATTCAAATGCAAAGTTCCATCTTCACACACAAAACGAAAGAAAATAAAGGAGGGTTTGGCAAGAATTGTGTAACAGAATCCTAAAATCAGCATCGTGGACAAAGTATCCTGAGATGCAATCTCACTCGGACAAAATATCGTAGGAGAGATTCTCACCGAAACAAAATATCACGGAAGAAAGACCAATTGGGAACTTGCACTTCAAATAGAAGAAGACCTCCCTTACCAATACATATGACCTATGACGTCAGCCCCATATAATCTTTATCAGTAAGGCTCCTATACTATCAGAGCTGACCTATCAAGCAATATTGGAGCAAAAAAGTTCGCAAGTTAACGTTATGTTAGTATTAGTTTTGTTATAACAGAGATGCCAACTGCGCCGGACACGCCAAAGTGATTTAAAAAACGGCAAATACCAGCAAAGTAAATTTTGCAAATAGTTGACAATATTTGCTTGTTTTTAAAAATGTGAAGCATGTAATAAGTAATATAAAGTGGTGAATTATCTCAGCCTACGCATTGTTTAGAAATAGTGGTGGAATAAAATCTACTAAATCGAACTAATTAAACCAAGAATTACAATTAATAAACTACCACTTGAAAATATTTATTCGCTGTGCTTATGTTAGCTCTTTGCTCCAACAATAAACAGCAACATCACAGCCGGAGTACCACAGGGCAGCATTCTGGGACCGATATTATACATATTATACACTTATGATTTTCCTATAAACAAAGCCGATTATAACAGCATAACAGCCTATTACGCAGACGATACCGGTATTATTATTAAATCCAGAAACCCAAATCATGCTCTTCAAAAACTACAAGACCATATAGACGAAATAGNAGTAAAATGGCATATCAAAGTTTCTCTATATTAGAATGATAATTAACGATAAATTAATTTAATACAGAGTCGTATCGTTCATTGAATAAGTTGAAACATAATTCTTCCTTGTCTACTTCTTTTACTTAACTTAGATTTAATATTTGTTTGTGTATATTGTTATGTTTATTGTAACCGTGATGCATTTTTGCGTTGTGTACCTGGCAACTTTGATGCATAATTAGTTCGTTTATGTTTCACGTGGCTTTGTGTGAAATCTCTCTGCAAATATATAGGTAGGGAATTGAAATCTTTGAGAAAGAATTGTTTTAAAAGAATTTAAAATTTGTCACTTAAGAGAATCGATATTTGATGAGCTTGGTTTAATCGAAATAGAATGGAAAGAACAGTTGCTAACATAAACGTTTCAACAACCAATCAGGATCGAGATACCCACACTACTTCACTTGCTGGCATTCCATTCAGAAAATATATACAGGGTGTCTATAAAAGAACTCCGGGGTTTTAAAAATTCATATCTCACTAACTATAANATGGGATAGGGGCCGCTTCGCGGCCCAGGTGCCCAGTAGAATCTAAACACTAGGACTAGGAACAATAATCAGAGATTCCAACTGTTCCGGACACGCCAAAATAATTTTAAAAAACGGTAAATAGTTATTAAGTAAATTTTGCAAATAGTTGACTATTTTTGCTTGCTTTTTAAGAGGTATGGCATGACATAAGTTTTTTACTTTTACTTTATTAATCCAAAATTGGGTGCCTGGGCCGCGCAACGGCCCCTAACCCATCCATCATGAAGTATTTACAAGTTGAATTAAAAACATTTTGAATTATGCAGCATTAAGGTAGCAGAACAGAAGATCAAGCAAATTTGCTTGATAAATTAAACATGAATTGATATTTAATATGAGTCATGATTTATAAAATAATCAGAAATTTTCATGAATATAAAAAGCACAATTGATATTGAAGTATTGAATGGGATTAAATTTGATGCAATCATAAGTTGTGTTTTAAAAGTGGACATAAATTTACGAAAGCGGTGAATCATATAAGCCTACGAATTATTTAGAAATAGTGGTGGATAAAAATCTACTAAATTGAATTTATTAAACCAAGAATCACAATTTATAAACTACCACTTTAAAATGAATATTTGCTGTCCGGAGCAAGTTGGCATCTCTGAATAAACGATAAATCGGCCTGTCTAATTCAGGGGCTCTATTTATCAGTAAAATTGCATATCAAAGTTTCTCTACATTATAATGTTAATTAACGATAAGTTAATTTAATACAGAGTCGTATCGTTCATTGAATAAGTTGAAACATAATTATTCCTTGTCTACTTCTTTTACTTAACTTAGATTTAATATTTGTTTATGTACATTGTTATGTTTATTGTAACCGTGATGCATTTTTGTGTTGTGTACCTGGCAACTTTGATGCATAATTCGTTAGTTCATGTTTCACGTGGCTTTGTGTGAAATCTCTCTGCAAATATATAGATAGGGAATTGAAATCTTTGAGAAAGAATTGTTCTAAAAGAATTCAAAATTTGTCACTTAAGAGAATCGATATTTGATGAGCTTGGTTTAATCGAAATAGAATGGAAAGAACAGTTGCTAACATAAACGTTCTAACAACCAATCAGGATCGAGATACCCACACTACTTCACTTGCTGGCATTCCATTCAGCAAATATATATATCAGGACAGAATAAAAAAATATCGTTAGACAAAATTTCAGACAGACAAATTACTAATATAAATTAAAAATTAGGCCCATCACGAAAGAATTATTCCTTGAATCAGAAAACCGCAAAATAAACAGTGGAGAACTTACTAAATAAAAACGAAACAGAAAATCCGGCATCTCTATGTTTCCAAAGTCCCAAGTTTAATTAAACCTCAGCGCATCTAAACTCAACGTTGCTCTTCAAGAGTGAATAATGAGACATAATAAATTCCGTAGATATTTCGAACCAATCCCACGAAGCCAGTCCACTCTGCTGAGATGAGAAATCAGCAGAGCAGAAATTATTTGCAGCTTTTACCCCAGGCGCGCCAAAAGTTTGGTTCACCAACTAGCCAGCTGGGACCTACAGGGACTTAAATAAAAATAAACACTTTTTTTTCCAATACTATTAGTTCACACTTTCCCTATATCCTGTTCAAATTTTCAATCGTATATAAAATACTTTTTATTCACCAACTCCAGTTCAAATACATTTTTTTAAACTTCTAGTGGATGACGTTAATACATTTTTTTCAAACATTAATTCATTAATTAAATAGGGATGAGCAAAAAACTAACTGGAAATTTATTTTTTCAATTGGTTGCGAATCAGAGCATATATTTTTTTAAAAGAAAAAGAATTTTTCAACAAACTTTCATGAAACATAAAATGCAACCTTGTTTTTGTTTGATCTCTCATTTATCTGTTGAAATTATTTATAAATCGCGATGGACAAAAGCTTCTAAAAATTATACTTTATTAATATATTTAAACATAATATGAAAGTTATAGTCTGGAACTTCGGAAATTCCGTAGTATGTAAGTTATATCCTCTATTTAGAGGAAAATTGCCAGGAAATGAAAGGTTCAATCTTCTCTCTCCCCTCTTGTAAGTGATAATAAAACAAGGCAGAACCGGAAGTCTTCCCAATCTTAATATCGGATATTGAACACTTAAAAGATCTTTCTTTTTAGTCGATAGATCTTTCTTTTAACAAATATACCTTATCTTAGTTAATGACAATATCTAAAAGATAATATCATAACAGAGATTGTTATTCATATTTATTTATAATATAAACGAAATTCTATTAAATGTAAGTTAATATAATTATATGTATTAATTCAAACAATTATTCTATCCATGTAAGCAAGCAATGCTTTGCTTATCTTAGTAGTCTTATCATAAATATGATTCTAATTTATGTTTCTGAGTAATTATTTATATTTTAAATGAAAAATGTAATTATAATACACAAATTGCTAGTAAAGCTGGACTTATCTTAGTAGTTAGTCATGATATCAGGGGGACCGGAAAGTAATGTCGCTTCGGCTCATTAAATATTGGTTAGTCTTTACGATCCATTTCCGATTAGGCATTGAAACCATCTAACGAGGGTGAATACATTATTGATTAAAAATAAAGTCTTGATAACAAATATCAAATACACCCAAACGACATTACTTTCCGGTACTCCTAATAATTAAGAGATATTTTCAGAAGTATAATTCTAATATATATTTTTATACTATTAATTTTACTCCATATGACATTCAATTATATATTCTATGGTACTCATTGATGTTTTATAATTAATTCAATTGCTTTAATATGCAAACAAAGCTGAGTTGACCTTAATATTATTTAAAAATTCATATCGCAATAGAATATTATTCAAATTTATATTTATAGATAATTATTTACACCCATAATGATATTCTAGTAAATACAGTAGGAAATATAATTATGATAATTCAAAAAATTAATCTGATATGTAAGAATTGCTTCGCTTTATCTTAATATTAATAAGAGATCCCAATTTTTATAAGTAGTCTGCGCAGACTGTTTATCACATTGAATGCCACGCTAATTTTACACGGTTAATATCTACTAACTGAATTTACATATATTAGACAGATTTTGTTAGTTTTTAAAAGGTTTAGCAAACCGTTACTACGTTTACGTTTATTATCAAAAAATTGGGTGCCTGGGCCGCGCAGCGGCCCCTAACCCATACATCATGAATTTGTACAGTTGTACAGTGTGTAAAAAACATTTTGAGTTTGCAACATTCTGGTATGCAATAACAAAAAAAGAAAAATAACATAAATATTAAAATTAAAGTTATTTACATTGTATGAAATTATGATTGTGATTTTTATTTACATAGTGATAGATTCTGTTGGAGGAAATTTCTATTATTTTATACAGTATATTTTATTATTTTAGGTTTTTTAAAGTCTATTGAGTTCATAGTTTATATTTTTGATTTTTATTCACAGATGATTTGGATGCGCTGCAGGATGACTAAGGTTGATGAAGTACAGGATGCATTGAGAACGTTGGTGATTTTTGCTGAGGTCGATGATTTATTCACTGTGATGATTTAGATGATCTGGTGTAATTTTGGAAGGATGGATGATTCTGAAGCTGTTTGGAAAAAGTGTCGTCAACTGGGGTAGAACCTGTGATCTATAGGGTTGTAGTCGGTTGTACTATCCGTTCGGCTATGGTTGCTTGTTTTTATTTTCGTTGATGGTGATGAAAAGATGCGTCTGAAGTGTAAAAAGCTGCGACAGGTCTGAGGTGAGAATCTTTGCTGTATTTTTCACATGAGAGGATTTGATTAAAGTTTGCTGCTTTGCATTCTGCTGCTTTTCTGTAAAAATCTGCGTTTAGTTTATTGATGAATTCGGATAGAGGAGGAATTTTGAGGTCGATGTGGATATTTTTGTTTCTAATGAGCCAACGGGCGCGGGTGATTTTTCTTAGGATTTTATTTTGGCACTGATTGAGTTTTTTCATGAGGTGGTCTGGTATTGTAGCCCAGGCAGGAGATGCGTATGCTAATATTGGTCTTATCATGCTGGTATAAAGTAGTTTTCGGTTTAGTAAGGAAGCATTTGCATTACAGATGAGTGGTTGGATGATATTTGTTGCTGCTATTGCTTTCTCTGTGATATGTTTGACGTGGTCTGCCCAGGAGAGTTTATTATTAGTCCGAGATATGTCGCTTTTTTAACTATTGGTATTGGGGTGTTAAATAATTTCGGTTGGCAGTTTTGCTGGATTCTTTTTCTTCTTTTCTGTATTATTAAACAAACCGTTACTGAACAAGTGGTTAATTATATAACCCTACGAATTGTTCAGAAATAGTGGTGCATAAAAATCTACTAAATTGAATTTATTAAACGAAGAATCACAATTAATAAACTACCACTTGAAAATATTTATTTGCTGTCCGGAGCAAGTTGGCATCTCTGTGTAAATAAATAAAACTATTTTTGTGTGTTCTATATTGCATTCAGTTCTTCAAACCATTTTAGTAACGATAATAATATAAAAAAATTAAAAGCTTATTCGAATTATGTGTTTCTAATAATCTTGGCTTCGCCGGTCATCGTTGACCCCCGTGGCGCTACGAACAAACTCAGTGCCTGTCTCCGGTAACCCCCATGTCATTCTACGTGTTAAATAAATATTTATAGATAACTATTTACTAAATAATACCCTATTAGATAGTAAGTAAATACCATTATATGAATTTAAACAATTTCTCAATTTGTAAGCAGTGCTTTGATTATCTTATTTAATTACGATATCTAAAACATTTTATCATACAAAAGCATTTATATTTTTACATAATTACTCATATTCTAAATATCTTATGAAAAATTATAAATAAAATTAATTACGTTTATTCCAAAAATAATTCTAATATTCAAGCAAAGCTTCTGCCTATTCAAAGTTAAATAGAAAAAGTTTTATTCTAGAAACAGAAAGATAGAAATTCCAACGAAAGGAGCAAATTGCGCTGAAAAGAAAGTTTTAATTTAGTTCGAAATAAAACTGCCAATTTAAGCAACAAAACTTTCTCGCAGAATGAAATCCAAGAGGAAAGTTACATCGATATCGTTTGGCAACGTCCCAATTTTTCTCCTAATGACGGGTGGACTACTTTTATTTTCTTTGAACACACGATACTCTTTATTTCTTTGAAAATATTTTTCTGAGGACATAGAAAATAGTCAATGAGTTTGAGAGTATCTCAGTGATACTAGTAGTAGATTCTATTCAACAAAATAATTGCCTTTTATTGTATGAATGGGAATATTAAATGAGACAGAGGAATTTGAATTTTTGATTAACTCTTGTCAATTGAATATTTCGAATTCTTAGCTTGATTTTAATTAAATGCGGAACCTTGTCAAAAGATTTGGATTTTCATCATTATTTAAACACTATACATCATTTCTGTATTAACATTTTTCAGGAATAAGAAAAATACTTTCTAAATAAGAAGCAATATATTTTTAAATTAATAACCGCCACGCATACGTACTTATTATTAAATAATATAAGAATATATTGGGCTATTTATAATATTAGGATTTGAAATTGTTCAGATATTTTTTAAACCTAAAGCAGTTGATAATAGAACTAATTCACTTAATTAAAACATAAACATATTGTCACTTTTTAAGTAGAACGGTTTTTCACAATAGGAAAGTATAAAATAAGCTCGAAAATTACATTTGTTTCTTTAGCAGTTTCAAGTTAACCACCAGGGGTCAAGCCCCTTTTTATAACAGCGGATAAAATATTCAACTTATTAGGGGGCCCACAATGTGGCATGCCGAAAGCATGTTGCAAGCACACTGATTTGCTTTAAACTATTAGACAATGTCAACACCGTAAACTAGCAAAGTCTTGACTAGATCTGACTGATCAAGTCTTGACTAGACTTGACTTGATCTGGTAATTGGCGAAGTACTTGCCCTCGGTAGTGGGCACCAAACTTCTAAATCTGAAATTTGCCCTAGGACAACTGAGACTAAATAGCATAGATATTCGGTGGAAAATGACGCAGTTGGCGGCTGCAATAGCCTGCTTTGTACAAGCTCAAGAAATGAATTTTAAGTAAGGATATAGAATGAGATAAAATATATAGAAAAACTTAATAGATATCAAATAATGCGTATTGAAGTTTATAAGCAATTTAATTATCTGAGGGGGGGGGATATAGGGGTGGTATACTCCCGAGCCGGGAATCACCTTTGTTCCTTTCCTCTTCTCCGGAGTATGTGAGTAAAAAGGAGAGGGGGTTATCTATTATATCTACTTGATATTATCCCATCTGATAACAGGAAATTAACGATAGGGTTGTAATGTCTAGTATCTTGGATAAGTTCCGTATCTAATATTAAATTGAAGTCTGCAGTGGTGCTATTTCTGGCATTGTTGAAAAGGCTTGCACTTAGTTGACTGGTGAATTAGCAAAGCACTCATTTTTAGAATTAAATATCCTTACTTATATTGTTAACATAACAAGGTATTTAAAATATCTTGTTTTATCCAAAGATAAACGAAAAATGTCATAACTCTCTTACCACTTTTTAATTTTCAGCCTATATTTTTGTTTCTAGCACTCTTTACTCATACTCATATGTGTTGGTTATCTTAGCATCAGCCCCGCTAGGGTCTCCAACTAATTCATATGAGTGCAAAAATTCTAGCACTNCCTTTCCTCGTTTCCGTCTCGCTTTCACCCCTGCACCCTTTACTATTGCATTTAAACTATGAGTTTAGCTAGATTTAAGGATTTGTGATGGTTTCGAGAGCCTATGTTTCAAATATTCTGTCAGAAAGTTGTTTCCACTCATGATAAAATCTACAACTATGATATTCATCAATGAAAGTTTATATTTTCAATACTGTGGCCGAACTACAAAGCACTGTAAGGAGACGATTGTTTATAAACCACATTTGAAAACTACGGAAAATAACACGATCCAAATCTCTGCTTCCGTTCTCGAGTTATTAACGGACATGCATCCAGGGAGACCGGATGTAATTTGAAAGTACTTATTTTTCTCGTGTAAAAAAGCGTAAATCGAAAAAAAATAATTGTGAAAGCTATTTCGTTACTAGGATTAATCCAAGAGAAGAAAGATAAGTTATTCCCACTAGAATATATTCGTAATTTGTAAAAATCTTGGTTTATGTTTGTCATTAATGTTTTTAAAATTAAAATGTTTGCTAAGAGAAGTAATGTTTTATATGATTCAAACATGTTTGATAAAAATGGTTAATTAACATCTGAATGAAATTATTATCTAAACTATAGCATGTCAAAAGTTTTTTTTCAATACAGAAAAGCCAATCAAAGGAAGCTTCTGCTACAAATTCGTTTGATTTATTGAAACTGATATTTATAATAATTTTTGTTTTGCAGAGCTACAGTTGTAACGTGCTATTAGGAAAAAGCTAACTTTAATTACATCACCGATAAATAGTAATTAATGGATGTAATAATGAGATGTGTTAATTCATATGAAAAACTTTGAAAAATTTCTCTTATCAGCATCCAAAGACAACGCAGTGTATACTGACATTACCTCCTGCATCAGAAAGCTTCCACACTGTTTTTCATAGTCTGCGCAGACTATTTGACATGGCTTGCCCGTCTGGCCAAACGGTAATTGATTACAAACTAAATTTGCAAATCAAAGACAGATTTTTCTTAATTTTTAAAAGGTTTAACATAACATCTCTGAAAAACTGGTGAATTTTATAAGCCTACGAATTGTTTAGAAATACTGGTGAATAAAAAAATACTAAATTGAATTTATTACACCAAGAATCAATATTAATAAACTACCACTTGAAAACATTTATTTGCTGTCCGGAGCAAGTTGGCATCTCTGTTAGTAAAGCTATTTTTGTGTGTTCTACATTGAATTAATTTCTGCAAACCATTTTAATAACGATAATAATATAAAGAAATTACTCAAATTATGCGTTTCTAATAATCTTGGCTTCGCCGGTCACCCCCAAAGAGCTACGAACAAACTCAGTGCCGATCACCGGTGACTACCATGGCATTCAACGTGTTAAAAAGTGAACCAGTTGTGCGCTTGAGAGAAATTTATCACATATATTTTAGAATTGAATCTGTAGTGGTTAACAAGCATGTAAGATGTACCAATCATATTCATAAATTTAAAAATTTAAGACATACATTTGCTACCACTTTCTTATGTTTACTAGATTTTCCATTAAACGCTTCTTTCTCTTTCGTAAACTTGTTCATCTACATTTTGGTCCGATCGGATTACCTACAAAAAACCGCGTGGTGGCTTTCAGTTATAGGAGGCGTTAAAAAAGAGCCGCTATCTTTTACGCGACTCACAAATATCTCATTAGTGGTTCTGTTAATCACCACTTCTATCATATTCTCATTCCGATAGAAAAATTTCTTCTTAGCTAAAGAAATTATGTCCAAAGTACACGATTGCCTCAACATAGGTTGGATGTTTTAGGTACAAAGCACATACCAATGAATTTCAACAAAGGTTTATGTTCTATTAAATTTTTTATAAATTCAAATCGTAATATTGATTATTGATAAAATATTGATTAAAAACTTCATATTTAATATATTAAGCGGTAGTTCAATAAATTTAAAAGTAATACAATTATTACTTTAGTGATTACATCCCTTTATTGTCCATTTCCACTCGAAATTTTTTCAGAAATGTATATTTTATGTACGTTTGCTGTATGTACCCAACGTCTCATCTTCTACTTATCGGTTAAAAGGACCATTAATCGGCAACTGTTTTTCAAATTATCAGACACACAAACATTANGTTAGCTATGTTTCATAATGTAATAACATTTGTGTAATAAGCAAAGAGCTTGAAACATTCATAAAAGCAACTCCATTGCCTGCTTACCTCATTGCTCAACCAAAACTGTTCAAAAATTCCAGATGAGTGGGATAGGGGCCGCTTCGCGGCCCAGGTGCCCAGTAAAATCTAAACACTAGGACTTCATAAATTGTTCATCTACATTTTGGTCCGATTGGATTACCTACAAAAAACCGCGTGGAGGCTTTCAGTTATAGGAGGCGTTAAAAAAGAGCCGCAATCTTTTACGCGACTCACAAATATCTCATTAGTGGTTCTGTTAATCACCACTTCTTTCATATCCTCATTCCGATAGAAAAATTTCTTCTTAGCTAAAGAAATTATGTCCAAAGTACACGATTGCCTCAACATAGGTTGGATGTTTTAGGTACAAAGCACATACCAATGAATTTCAACAAAGGTTTATGTTCTATTAAATTTTTTATAAATTCAAATCGTAATATTGATTATTGATAAAATATTGATTAAAAACTTCATATTTAATATATTAAGCGGTAGTTCAATAAATTTAAAAGTAATACAATTATTACTTTAGTGATTACATCCCTTTATTGTCCATTTCCACTCGAAATTTTTTCAGAAATGTATATTTTATGTACGTTTGCTGTATGTACCCAACGTCTCATCTTCTACTTATCGGTTAAAAGGACCATTAGTCGGCAACTGTTTTTCAAATTATCAGACACACAAACATTAACGTCCATGAGTAATGATTTCAAATTAAAATTTGATGCATTTTCAAAAATATGTCAAAATTTTCTCAATTAATCTAATTTCCACATTGGTGTCAATATTTTTTTTTTTTACATAAATAACACTAAGCAACATTCACATGTATAATATTCACGATATTGCCACATTCTATGCACACCTATGTGTATTATCGGTGCCCTGTATAAATCAGAATCAGGAATTGTTCTAATTGTTGATTTAATGGTTCCAGTAACAGATAAATGCTGATTTTTTTAAATAAAATTTATGATATTTTCATTTAAAGGATAATAACATGAAGTGTAAGAATTTAAATTTCATGCTCAAAAAAGATGCGAAGAATTGATTATTATTATTAATAGCGGGTATTAAAATGTTTTAGCATTAGTAATAAGTAAGGCCCGGATTTTGATGACATTTGCATTTTTGGACATTTTTTGTCCTTTTGAGCATTTTTTGAGATTTATAGGGCATTTTCTTTAAATTTTGGGGTGTATTTTGCATTTTAAGGCATTTTTTAAATTTTTTGTTAATTTTTTTCGAATTTTTATTATTTTTTATTATTACACTGGCTTCCAAATAATGAAGAAAATCTCTAGGATATTAAAAGGTGAAGCAGCATCTTTTCAAATTGAAGAAAAATTGTCAGTAAATGTGACCGTCCTTTGCAAGTACGCACCAATAACATCAGTAGACGTTGAAAAAGCTTCTCCTGGTATAAAAATTTGCTTTCAGAC
Source organism: Parasteatoda tepidariorum (assembly GCF_043381705.1). Taxonomy (NCBI): domain Eukaryota; kingdom Metazoa; phylum Arthropoda; class Arachnida; order Araneae; family Theridiidae; genus Parasteatoda; species Parasteatoda tepidariorum. Next base: position 78,567,117 of record NC_092213.1, on the reverse strand, counting down.
AAGAGACGCTCGTTTACATTTAAAAATATTAAAAAAAAATTCAATAATCCACTGTAATTCTGATATTTAGTAATATTAATGAGATGGAAGTTGTTATATTCATTTAAGTTTCTATACAAAATGAAAATGTTTTGGAGTCAATATATTTTCCTTTTTTTTGTTGTTATTTTAGGATATAAAACATATTTTTCAAACTTTAATGAACGTAGAACAAGTATTGCATTGTTTTATATTTTTTGAAACGACTCATAATAATTTTAAAGAGTAAAACATTGTTTTAGTTCAATATTTTTACTTCTATTTAAGTCATGCCATAAGACATTTTTAGCGCAATTTTCGCATTTTAAGGGCATTTTTTGCACTTTTAAGGGCATTTTTTGCAGTTTGTAAGGGCATTTTTTGCACTTTTTAAGGGCATTAATTAAGATTTATTAGGTCATCAAAATCCGGGCTCTAGTAATAAGTTTACAAATCTTTAAATCGAAATACCTTTTGGGCAAATAGGAATAAGCGTATGTATGTTTAACACTATTTCATCAACTTTCGATCATTTATGTAAGCCTGCATTTTTGTTTCTTGCAAGCTTTACTTCTGCACTTAGACAATGAGTATATATATTAAGCTAAATTTTAGGATATTAAATTTTTCTAGTGATTTAGCTAGCTAACTATTTTTTAAATATAGTCATTATTTATCTATTCCTTGATGATGTGAAAAGATGGCTCTCTATGTTCAAATGACGCCAAGAAATAAATGTGTGGTACTTGCTTTATCAAAAGAAGGATATTCGATGAGTGTGATTGCTAAAAAAAAATTTGATGTCATCAATCGGCATTCTCGAGATTGATATAAACAAAGCACTAAACAGGTGTTATTGAGAGATAGGCCTAATCAGGCTGAAGGAGGGCGACGAAATAGTTTGATCATAGATATCTGAAATACATGTCTCTCTGTTATCGCCCCGCATGGGAACCGAATTTAAAAATTGAATTTGAGAAGCCAGTGGTGTGTTAATGTAAACACACGAACAATCAATCAAACAATGACTTGTACAAAAGCGGTCTGCATACATAACCCCCCAAGAAAAGCCTTTACTTAAATAAAAATGATTCTAAAGCGACTTTCTTGGGCAAGAAAACATGTTTGATACTACAATAGACATTACATATTTCCTACTTTTTAAAATTTTTTTAACTTATTTTTTAAATCATTCTTAACCGAATTTTAATTAAATTAAACCAAATATTTAATTTTTATTACATTTTCTAAAAAAGCGAAGAGGAAATATTTTATTTTTTTCTTAACAAACAATGTAACTGCTAACTTTTTATTTCAATACTAATGTAAGACTCATTAATTCACTGTCGTGACGAAATCGAACAAAAAATCTATTTATAACTCATTGTTTCTTACCACAAAAATGTTTCAGTTACATGTTTATACTAATTCTCACGACTTTTTCGGTGATTCGCTTCGACAAATTATTTTCAAATTTAATGTTGATTATAGGGGTTGGCTCTATTTTTGTTAACTTTTGATAAATAGCCAACCATGGATCTCTTCTCATGCTCCTAACTGTTCGTTGGGAACTATTCAATTTTGAATTATTGGCATTTGAACTGGGGGGCTTATGTGAATCTCAGTCCCAACCGTTGAATACATAATCTTAACAAAAGTTCTTGATGTTAAGAGACTAATTTCCTTAAACACTTTAAGAGACTTCTTTTCTCTATTTTTGTATTTTTGAATGTGGCCATATTATATTTAATATTTACTTAATAAATAAATTTTTTGTTAACAATTTTATTCATTTTTCTGGGATAAATGTCCCCAATTCATATCCAAATTCAGTTGTATCTGAAAAGGTCAAAAATAGGCTTAATACTAAAATGATGCTTTCCTAAACTAACAATTAACCCTTTCGCGTCGACTGTCACAAATACATGCCAGCATAAAACCGTATCAATCAGGGTAAAAAGATAAAACTGGTAATCAAAGTATTTCTTTAGCAGTTTATTTGTGGGCGGAGTTATAATTGTTTGATTTATTTAATTCACCATTACTTTGTTCAAAATAAAACAATTTAGTTTTACTTTGAATTAACATTGATTATATATATGATTAAACTAACAGTAATTAAAGTTAAAGCAAAGTAAGTCTGTCAAATTAGCAACGACTACATTTAAGTTACCGTTTTTTATTCCATTACAACTTGATTCTGATTTTATACGAATGCTTTTCTGAATCACCCGTCCCCAAGGGGTTAAGTTGGACTTAATAACCCCCTTCATACCTGCCAACTTTCACTCCTTCGGAGAATGGATTTTCAGAGTGGTTGTAAAACAATATCCGAAAATCAATCTAATTAAAAAATATATTTATATTTTGATCCCGTTGAAATTTGCTTGCGTAAAGATTATTATGCTTTCATATATTTATTGTAATTATTTATATGTAGTGGTGGTCAGACTCATCTATAATTATCATTATAATTCAAAAAGTTAATTGGAATAACCTGAGTATTGCTACCACTTTAAATATGAAAATAAAATCTTCCGGAAGAGTTGGCAGGTATGCATGTTTCATGGACAGTGGCTCGGTAGAGCTCAGCAATTTTTCCGGGCGAATCCAAATCTCATTAACATGGATTTGATTGTAAGTGGTATGTATAAGAAGGCGAAGAAGCTTATCTTCATACCTGCCAACTTTTAATCCCTTCCATTATTATTTTTCCCAGTGGTATTAAAATGGAATTAAAGTTTCAATTTTAAGCAAACAAATGCGTTGTATTTGAGAAAACTTAAGTTGACAACCATGACAGTAACGCATATTAGTATATGTGCTTAATTTTTGTAAGAATAGTGGTGATCATAATCATTTAAGAATTAAATTTATAAAAGAAAAAATAGTATATAACTACTATCACTTTAAATTTGAAAAAAAAATCTTCCGGAAGAGTTGGCAGGTATGTATTTATATTTTGATCCCGTTGAAATTCGCTTGCACAAGGATTATTATGCTTTGATATATTTATTGTAATTATTTATATGTAGTGGTGGTCAAACTCATTTATAATTATCATTATAATTCAAAAAGTTAATTGGAATAACCTGAGTATTGCTACCACTTTAAATATGGAAATAAAATCCTCCGGAAGAGTTGGCAGGTATGCATGTTTCATGGACAGTGGCTCGGTAGAGCTCAGCAATTTTTCCGGGCGAATCCAAATCTCATTAACATGGATTTGATTGTAAGTGGTATGTATAAGAAGGCGAAGAAGCTTATCTTCATACCTGCCAACTTTTAATCCCTTCCATTATTATTTTTCCCAGTGGTATTAAAATGGAATTAAAACTTCAATTTTAAGCAAACAAATACGTTGTATTTGAGAAAACTTAAGATGACAACCATGATAGTAACGCATATTAATATCTGTGCTTAATTTTGGTAAGAATAGTAGTGATCAATATCATTTAAAAATTAAGATTATAAAAGAAAAAATAGTATATAACTACTATCACTTTAAATTTGAAAATAAAATCTTCCGGAAAATCCGGAAGAGTTGGCAGGTATGTATCTTCCAGATTGCATATCCCATACTGTAAAGTTCTCAGTAAGCCAAATGGCTAGGAGCGAAGTATATCGAGCATAGGTGTTGGACGCCTGAAATGCTTTACTGGAAATGTTGATGCTTCCGTTTTTATAAACATCTCGAAGGAATGTTTAAAGCAGATGATTTTAAACATAATAAAAATTGCTTTTTGCAACAAGGCTCTGCGCTATGCCATATAGAGAAATCGGTAAATAGGATCTAACTATGTTTCGCCGTAGATGGATAATTCAACAACAACTTGTTAGAAGATTTTTTTTTCCTTTTTGTTGCTTTGTAACGCATGCGCCCTGAAACTCTTACCAACTGGAATATTTTGTCTGCTGGTCAGTTGGATTAGCGATTCCGTATAGTGTGTTTACCTTAGAATTCAATCGTCAAATTTTTCAAGGTTTTATTTTATTTTTATTACTTTAACCTTTATACGAGCTTCCAGGAGTATAATTCCTTTTCCTAGCTATTTTGGAAGTTAAAGTATGTTCTAGGTCTGTTTTTAATTTAAAGTTTTTAATAAATAGTTTATTTTGGCAATTTAGTTTTATTTCATTACTCGATGGCGCATGTTAGTTTTCCCCCACAAACTAATTCATGCCTAGTTTTGTTGCTATATTTTCATCTCCACAACGATACAGATATTCCAAATAAATTTTCTCATTTTTATATGCAGGCTTAACTAAAAAGAACCTGGTATTAAGGTTTTAGACTGGCCTGTATAAGTTGTACCTGTATTGAAGTCCCATTAAAAATTATTGACATTTAATGGGCATCGATTTGAAAACTTTTGTCTAGGCTTCAGTGCAGAAATCTTTGTATTTCTGCACTGAAGCCTCGTGAGTTACAGAAAGTTATTCATATTGTTTGGCATACTGAAATGACACAGGATCATATCTAAAATTTGATATTTTCTATGCCGACTCGGTGCAAGGCCGTTATCACAGTAGCCACACAATATTGAAGCGTTTCACATGTTGTATTAACATTTAAGAACATTTAAATTGATTCTAGTTCTGCAGAATTGACAATAACAGCTGTAACGTGAAATTTTATGAAGTTTTTTTTTTTTAATTACAGCACTTTAAATAGTAATTAAGGGATGTTAAGGATTCGTTAGTTTAAATGATAACTATGAATTATTTCTTTCATCATCATACAAAGACAACGCAATGTATATAATAAGCTTACCCTTTTACGAGACCTTCAAATATAGTTCTCTTTGGGGGTTCAGTTAATTCTCATACATAATTCATAGTTTTCAAATTGTTGCACAGTCCACTAATAATTAGATTGGATTATGCTGTTTTTAGCTCAACTATGGTAAAATAAATACGTAGTAATGATTTAAATTTTCAAATATTTAAAAACTTATATTTAATATAAATAGTGGTAACTAATAAAATTCATATTTAATGGTTAGTGATTTCTTCTTTTTATTATCATACCTGCCAACTTTCAGAGTGGTTGTAAAACAATAAGCGAAAAACAATCTGACTCAAAAATATGTTTATATTTTGATCCCATTGAAATTCGCTTGCGCAAAGATTATTATGCTTTTATATATTTATTGTAATTATTTATATGTAGTGGTAGTCAAACTCATTTATAATTATCATTATAATTCAAAAAGTTAATTGGAATAACCTGAATATTGCTACCACTTTAAATATGAAAATAAAATCTTCCGGAAGAGTTGGCAGGTATGTATTGTCCATTTCCATTTGGTATATATATATGTATATATATATCATACCTGCCAACTTTCACTCTTTGCGAGAATGGATTTTCAGAGTGGTTGTAAAACAATAAACGAAAAACAATCTGACTCAAAAATATATTTATATTTTGATCCCGTTGAAATTCGCTTGC
>NC_092213.1:78518529-78561041 GCF_043381705.1 Parasteatoda tepidariorum | reverse complement strand
CCTCATTCATTTCCATATTGTTTTGGTTCTCACTAGCATAAAAATAATAAAAGTATTGTTTTTCTATAAATATTTTTTTAGTTTGTTTTGATACACATATAATTTAATAGGGTAGTATTTTTTATTTTCAAATTTAGTGGATAACTATTGTAAAACAATCCCACGGACAATGCGACGGATTTAAGGTTATGTCAAGGTACGTATGTCAAGGTTTGTCTCTTGTGAATATCAATTGATTGTTACGTTTTCTCTTTTGAAATTACATTATGACGCATTCACATACATTATTAATACCAATACATTTTCGAGGGCGAGACGAACCACAAACACTGCCACTGGTTCAAGAGGTCCAGGAGGGAAAAGTGCACAATATTACCGTGATTACAGAGCACGGAAGCGAGCGGAGCAGGAAAAAGAGTCGTTGAATAGAACTAGTGATCCTTCTACGACTGCTGATTTTTCTACAATCAACATCGCAGGTTGCGAAGTTTAACTTCTTCCGCGCGGAGGGACTCCACGCACTACTTTTTTCCCCTGTATTTTTAAAAAAATTCATCCTTTTTTTCTTTTCTTTTTTTTAATCAGTTGTTCGTTATTTTTTTTTCATTATTATTTCCCCACCCTTTTTTCATATGTCTATTATTTTCCTTTGTTTTATCTTCATTTTGAACTATATATATACATTAATACTAACTCGTAAATATTAATAATAACCAATGAAGTTTGGTCAATGTCATTCTTCGCGTTTTTATTGGGGATATTTCCGTATCGTGATCTGCAGCGCCAACTACTGTCGCCAAGCTGATTTTAAAATGGAAAAATTAAATTTAAAAAAAAAATGTAGATTTTTGCCCGGGGGTGGCTATGACTTATACTCCTCGAATTAGTTCCTTTCTGTGATGCTTTTTTTTTTTTAGTTTCTCTAGGGCAGCTGCCTGGAAGGTATCAAGACTTGACGATTTTATTCTGCCACACATCTTAAAACGGAAATTTCCCATATTTATTTCTCACTTTTACCAAAAGAAGCAGACCGTTTATTAATATATATATATATACAAAAATATTTTTCTTACAGCCAAAGTAAATCAAAGGAAAAAGCACGCTGCTGCTTGTATCTTATACTTATAACAATTATGGGTTATTTGAAAAAGTTAACTACTTTAACACGTTCTCGCCGGGTGTTGCGCCTCAAAGGAAAAGAGAATATACTGGTAGAAGAACTATTTCAATATTAGATAATATTCGGGAAGAATTAATCTATTCTCAGCAATAACAATTCACTGTTAGAAAATTTTTCGAAGAAGCAATTCAATATAAAAATTGCATCCGTTAAAAACAATTGGTAGTTATGGATTTTTATTATTCCCGGAAAAAAATTAAAAATGGAAATTTATTTGTTACCAGTTTTTACTCCGGTGCGCCACCCGATGAGACAATCTAGCGTGACCCACCGGTGGGTCACCCCGGCGTAAACGTGTTAATTACAGCACCTTTAAATAGTAATTAAGGAATGATGTTAGTTTGTTATGAAAAACTTATAAAGATAACCATGAATAATATCTTTTATCAGCATTCAAAGGCAAAGTAATTTATACAGTGTGTCTTCTTTTTACGAGACTCTCAGATATAAAGATCACCACTTCTTTTAAGACTTAGTAGTAAGTAGTTAATTTTGGAATCAGTATGGAAAAACATAAAACGATCCTTGCCATCGGAACAAAGGTTTTACTTTTCAGGAGCAAAGCACATCCCAAGATCAACAAAGGATTATGCTATTTAAATACGACGAAATATTTCGCAAACTATCGACCACTGAAAAAAATTTTAAATTTATTTAATTTCATATTTGATATATGTAGTGGTAATTTAAAAAATTTAAAAGTAATATGGTTTTTAATGAAGGGATTACATCTTTTTCATTGCCCATTTCCATTTGATATTATTTTTTAGGAGTTTATTTTTCACCATTACACGAAAATAAAATTGCTGTTTGAATAGTTTTGTTTATAAGACACCTTGGCTCATACAAAATAATGGTTATGAAATATTTATACAAAACAATTTGTTAAATAGATCAAAAATTTTAAAAGTTTATTAGTTATTTAAAAATACAATCAGGTTTTTTTTTTTTAAAAAAAATTGAGTCAGTTCTTCATTAATTACAATATAACATGACAAAAGAAATCGAGAATACTCTCAGAAGTACTTAAGGTGTTTATCATTACAGATGTATACCGTCATGTGGGGCTACTTTGTGCAGCGGGGGCTATTTCGTGCAAATTCGAAATAGGCACTTTTCAAGTGCTGCTATTCAGTATTATGTTTTTTTCACGTTAAAAATGTGTGGAATTTGAAGATAGAAGTCTCCTCTATTACTACAAACATTTTTTCGAATTTTAAAACAATCTCAGAGTGCGTTTTGTTTATCAAATGTCAACAACTTTCCGAGAACATCGGATGTCGAAAAGTGTGCTTGGAAATTTTAGCTGTGAAATGCAAAGACGTTGATAAAACAATTGTCGTAAGTGCAAAAATTTTTATTCATATATTAATAAACAATTATATCATGTTAGCAAATTTGAAAATTAATAACAAATGAAAAATAAAATTTGAAAATTAATAACAAAAAATTTGAAAATTAATAACAAATAAACGGAAAATGAAGAAAANTTTTTATTCATATATTAATAAACAATTATATCATGTTAGCAAATTTGAAAATTAATAACAGATAAAAAATAAAATTTGAAAATTAATAACAAAAAATTTGAAAATTAATAACAAATAAACGGAAAATGAAGAAAAACGCACTGTGGGGCTACTTTGTGCAAAGTTTCATTCGTTTTTTTTTCGACAGAAAAATTGTCGGACGTTATAAAAAAAATACCTGGAACGAGAAACTACCGTGATTACACTTTAGAAAATCTGTTCAAGCAGTTGCTGGTGGTATGTCGATTGCAGAAGCTTCTCGAGGGTACAAAATCCACAGAAATACTATCTCTAAGATTCACAAGAAACACGTGAAACGTGCTGTTAAACTATTATTTTTCTTCTACAAAGATTTTTCAATGAAGTAATCAAACGATTTAACACATAAAAATATATTTTATGGGACATCAGGTGATTTTGACAGAAACTGAAGAGCAAATTCTGTCATGTTCATTCAAGCATGTTATACTCAAATTTATCAATATTATAAATGTTAAGGAATTTGTAATAATTATTATTTTTGAAATTTCATCTATTTCAATGTTCAAAAAATGTATATGATTTCCTTTTGTTTAAACTCAAATGTTTTGAAATAAACATTCTTTTTAAGAAAAAATTCTTTATAAAAAATGGTTTTTTAACGCTGAAAATTATTTTCAAACTAATATCTTTACATATCTTGATGTTTTTGTTATTAAAAATGTCAACAATTAACTTTTTTAACAATTTTATATCAATATTTTACTAAAAACATNAATATTTGTTGTTAGATGCACCATACTTCAATATCGATAAATGGTCGATGGAATAATATTTGTTGTTAGATGCACCATACTTCAATATCGATAAATGGTCGATGGAATAATATTTGTTATTGGATACACCATACTTCAATATCGATAAATGGTAGATGGAATAATATTTGTTGTTAGATGCACCATACTTCAATATCGGTAAATGGTCGATGGAATAATATTTGTTGTTAGATGCACCATACTTCAATATCGATAAATGGTCGATGGAATAATATTTGTTGTTGGATACACCATACTTCAATATCGATAAATGAGTGATGGATTAATATTTGTTGTTGGATGCATCATACTTCAATATCGATGAATCATCACAACTGATGCACGACGCTCTTCTCTAAAATCACCGAATCATAAAATCACCGAGCACGTGACATTAGGTATTCTGAAGTTTAGGACAAAGAGAGATCGGGAGGTATAACAGCGAGCTTGCTTTATTTGCATTACAGCTCTAAGTACTAAACCCGCTCTAATAAAACAAATTATGTACTTAATTTATTCCATTTCATAAAAGCAATTATAAATAGTCATATTTCTTTAACAATAAAGGTAACGTCTGTGTAAAATGCAACTTTTTATTCAACACAAGAGTATAACTTAATTTATGTATGCCATGATAAAACGAATCTAAAATCTATTTTCACTCTTACTTTCTTTAGATTCCCTAATTTCTACACTTAACAAAAATAAGCAGCCGAACAGCTGCTTATTTTTGTATTGTATTTTTTGTTGTTTCCTGTGTATCAAAATGTAGAAGGGCTCCCAAAAGGTGTTCTGCGGGAGCCTAGCCTTCAGTGGAAGACTCATAAAAGGTTCTGATAGTTACGACATTTTTTTAACAAGTTAGTTGTAACTAAATTTGTATCGAAATAATAAACCATTCATTTAATATTTCCGTTAATTTTATAAAATTATATTTATTTGAAATTCTTATGAGAAGGAAATCTAAATTCAAAGTAATGCTTTTTGTCTATTAACAATATAATGACCTGGATATACATTTTTAAAAATTGCATTAGTATTTTGACATAGAATAAAAATAACCAAACTCAACAGCAAAGAAATTTTTTTCTCTGGTAAAACATTCTCTAAGTTTCTTTCCGTACTTTTTCGTATTTATTTGAGCGGAAATATTGTTAAAATATGGTTAGGTGGTTATATAGTTATATATGGATGAAATATGGTTATATTTCAGATAATTTATTTTCAATTTATGCATGCAATAGAATTAAATTAAGAACTAGACTAGATACCGCTCTAGACCTCTGAATTCAACTGTCTGACATAAAAATAAATTTTAGGACAAATAAAAACGACGTGATCTAAAAGAACCTTCGTTCTCTATTAATTCATTAAAAATAAACGAAAAAATAATTAATCATCACATATTTTCAAAAAAATTTATATTCTTTCGTAAATTACTGCTGTTTTTCGAAGGCTCCGTCGTAATATAAAATTATGCTTTTTGGGGGGAATAATATGGTATTTTTATAACTGCAGTGAGTTTGCAACTGTTACTCATGATTGTTAGGTCAAGTTCAGCCCATCTAATATGCTTATTTTGAAAATGGCACAAAACGTCAAAATAGGAAGAAACCACAGTTTTGTGAAAATGAAAAGCGTTTGTGGTCTAATTTTTTTTTCATACTTAAGAACTAACTCCAATTTTGCATTACCTGGGCTCATAAAAATTTGCAAAAACTGAGAATGAGGCAGAGTGATTTTTGATAATTTACATCAAGGTGGAAAAATGTCTCTAAATTGGTGATTTTTAAAAAAGTTTTATAACTTTTAAAATATTTAAGTTATTTTTCCGTTTTTTTGCCGAGATGATTCTTCAGGGCAAAATTATATATAAAATTTAATATCATCGCATTGCTTCAATTGTAAGGCACTGAAAATATGGCTTTATTTATTTTCTTTGGCGACAGAGCTTCGAAAAACCGCGTTATCGCCAATATTACGTAATTCAGTCTCGGGATTCCGCCGAAATATGGTCGATCGTTTAAGGTTCCACAGGCGGGGAAAAAAATTGGGAACAGCTGTTGTAGGTGTTACAATCATAACAGCGGAATTTTTTTCCCAGACATACCAAAATTCACATTTTACTGCGTAATTATTGGTTACAATCTGATTAAAAAATTTGTTTGTCCGCCAGTACCCATAAATGATACTATAATTCATATTAACGTTATATTGTTCCAGTTATGAGCCTTTGCCAATAATAGCAAATAAGACTAAATTTCTGTAAGTTTTAGAATTTAGTTCTATATCATAGTTTAAGAAGTTTTGGGAAAAGCGAAAGAGTTGAAATCTTTGTTTATTCTATCTTTTTAGCTGGCTACCTTCATTTAAGTAATATATTAAAAACAGTAGAAATTCTAAGGAAGACTTCTTTTCTTTTACGATGACAAAAAAAAAGTACAGTTTGCAATTGATATTTCCAAACATATGAAATAATATAATTCAAATAAGATCGAATAACCCTGCATTCATCTGAAGGTTTACTGTTCTGCCAGATGCAGACCTTTATTTAAATATATCCCACAGTTTTTTTTATCCTATCGGATTTCCATATATAGTATACGTCATAAAGAAAGTTTTCAAGAATTTCAGGCAAGATTATCGGATATCGATATGCGTGAATCAAAACTAAAGAAAGAAAAAAAATAACCATTCTGGGAAACACGAACTCCACAGAAAGACGCTTTTTTTTTGAAAAAATAATAATCCAAAAATATTCAGATAAAATATTTTTTTAAAAAAATGCATAAAATATTTATATAGAATTTTACTGAAAAATATTAGATAGGGATGAATTATATCTATATTGGAAGTTTCCAGAAGTATTGACATTGAAAAAGTATCTACACTATCGGGTATCTATAATATACCTGGAAAAAAGTATCGATAAATTATCTCTTTTATAGTATTGAGTAGTATCACTAATATCAAAAAATTATAACTTTACTTTTATTATAATTTAACAGTAGAATATGGTATTCATATAATGTTACTTACATAATTATCAAGAATGGAACATTATTGAAACAAATTGGTATCAATGCCATTAAATTAAATCATAAATCGAAATTTAGTATCAATAAAGAAGTATCGACCAGTATTGCTTAACTGCTTCAATAGTGTAAGTATTCAAATGTATTTAAACTTTTTTTGATATTATCCGTAGTACTGATACCTTTCTTTCAGTAATTTTTTGATGCTGAGGATCAATTGGTGATCGAAATGGGCGACAGGTGGCGTTGAGCAGAACTCTCTACCCATGGCAACATTTCTCATACTTTCACCATAGCGTGTGGAGAGTCATAGAAGAAGGAAGTACTTTAGTTGCTGTCTTCATTTTTATATAGATTAAAATCTTTTAAGTTGGGAAACTATATGGAACTGAAAACTACATTAAACATAGTTCTAAAAGAAGGCATCATAGAAATTTAGAAAATATTTTTAATAATTAAAAACGAAAAATATTAAGAAAAGGAAAAATATCGTAGTACATTCCTATACAAATGAAAAGAGGAGGAGAGGGAAGAGAGAAGGACCAAAAGCATGGAATTGATCTTTTCTCCAGATGGCAAATTTGAGCGCTCCGATCGCCTATACGTCACTTACAAGGAACTGTTCATGCTAGTTTGAGAAGGATTGCATTTCAAAAAATTACATTAGGGTATATACTAGAACTCGGTCATTATTTGGTGATTCGAATTAATCATTAAATTGATTCGGTGATTCAATTTGACAAGACGACTCAATTGATAAGAATCTGTTGGTGTTATCGGAGTGTATTTAAATTATAATGAATTATTTTTTTTAAATGTCAGTTATTTTGATTTCACAGTGATGTTCTGCCATATAAAGTTAAGTAATTCTATTGTTTAGAACATAATTTCTTGTTTAACCGTAGAGTTTCCTACGCATATATTACTAAGCGAGTAAGATTTTTCACTCAAAGTATTCGATAAGTTCAGATTTAAAAAATAATTGACTTTGCCAATTTTCAAAACTACAGCAATTAAAATTATTTTTTATCTGTTTAGCTTCCTATTGGATGCTGGATATTGGGGTTATCTCGGCGTTTGGCGCGAAGCGCCACTAACCGAGTCATCGATTCTGTTTTGTCTTTTTAGCTTCCTATTTACGCCTTCGAACTACTATACTTTTTGTAAAATATTTTATATAGTGGTACACATTTAAAAACCAAAGCTTACAGAATTTTCAAATTATTAAGTTTGAAAGTACGTTAAGGAATGTGTCTTTATTTGATATGAAAGTATGTTAGGCATGAAAATATCTTAATATACATACCTTATTTGGTATGGAAGTATCCTAACATCAAAAACCTTGTTATGAAAGTGCTGCACTATAAATAACTTACTTGATATGAAAGTACCTTATTTTATATACCTTATTTGGCATGAAAGTACCTTAAGTATATATCTTATAAAATTGGCGTCGTGATGTCTATAACCATTATTGTATATTTTAATATGGGTTAGATTGCTTAAACCATGAACTTTTACTATAGATCATTGCATATTGTTTTAAACTTTTGTTGTGTTTTTTCTCTCCAAGACAGTGGTCTGCAGTAGAAGATTTTTAAGCGATTTTTTGTGAATAATTTCATGAGTCGTCAACCAAATTTATGAAAGATTTAATAAATATACAAAACTCTAATATTTAATTACGCATATAACTTCTTTAAGTTGATTACTGTTATATTCTTTGTGGGATGAAGATTACGCAACACTATTAAACTCTGGTGCACGCATAAACATTTTAAAAATAATAAAGACTAGTAACTCAGTCGTGTCATTCTTGAAATTTATTTAGAGAAAGCATTTGTCTCGTCTGATAAGTTAATAGAAACAGCACTGTTGTCATAGTAACATATTTATCAAGATCCTGATCCAGTTTCACGATCTGATCCAATCTAGTTCGGATCGGATATCTAACTAGACCGAAAGCTTTTGGAACTTGGTAGGAGGTGATGACCAAATCGATCATCACCTCCTACATCAGAAAGTCTCCATACGGTTTTTTAACCCTTTCGCGCCGACTGTCACAAATACGTGCCATCATAAAACCGTATCAATCAGGGTAAAAAGATAAAACTGGTAACCCAAGTAGTTCTTTAGCAGTTTATTTGTGGGCTGGGTTATAATAGTTTGATTTATTTAATTCACCACTACTTTAGTTCAAAATAAAACTATTTAGTTATACTTTGAACTGCCATTGGTTATATATATGATTAAACCAACAATAATTAAAGTAAAAGCAAAGAAAGTATGTTAAATTAGCAACGCCAACATTTAAGTTACCGTTTTTTATTTATTCACATCCTGATTCTGATTTTGTACGAATGCTTTTATGAATCATCCGTCACCAAGGGGTTAAAAGTAGTCTGCGCAGACGATTTAAAAAGTGAACCGGTTGTGCACATGTACCCAAATTCTGTATTAACCCGTTTTGTCCCGAAATTAAATATTGAAATGATACACAAAGTGATTTTATGGAAAAAGTGGTATAATATACTATTGAAATTAATTGGTTATTACACTGTTAAGACATTTAAGAAGTCTTTGATAGATCAAAAAGTACTTGTTCCTTATAATTCCAGATCTAATCAGAAATAACTAAATCATTGTGGTATATGAGAATATTTTAATTCACTCAGATAAATGAAAATGCTGAAAAAAGTTTCCCATCACAATGAATGTCTTTGAAAAAAAGGAACTGTCCTAAATATATATGACGCTAGGCGTTAACCGGTTAAAAGTACCTGAGAGAAATTTATCATATTTATCTGATAATTGAATATGTAGTGGTAGACAAGTAAATAAGACAAACCAATAATATTCATAAATAGAAAAAATTTTAGTCATATATTTGCTACCACTTACTAATTTTTGCCAGATTTTCTATTAAAGGGCTTTTTCGTAAACTGGTTTACCAACATAGTGGTCTGATCGGAATACCTGTAAAAAACCGTGTGGTGGCTATAGTCAGTGAGGAAATACAGCAACGTTTTTTCAGGACATATATCTCATTTTCTAAAAGAAGATGTAACACTGAATCAGGTAATAATATTTTTATCAAAACATCATGGTATTACTTTGTTTTAGTGGTAGCTAATTCTAGAAAATACCAAAGATATCTAAACGTAATTGTTTAATAAACTTTTTTTTAATAAAAATACTTTATACATTAATGTTGCGTTTTGTTAGCAGTACTTCGATATGGGTATAGAATGAAACATTTTCATTGATTTTATGTATTTATTTTAAGTATATTTCACTATTAAAATTTTAACATTTAACAGTTTCAACTCACGAATAAAAAATTTCAAAAAAGGGATATTGCATTGAAGTTTTTGCTCTTTGTATTTATAAAATATTTTAGCAATTACGAACGTGCTTAAAGAGTTTAATTCCTCTTAGGAAAATTGGAAAGAGAAATAATATTCAAAATCGAGTTTCTGTCGTTAAAATAAATTTTTATTCAGCAGCAATTTACTTGTTACAGCGTTGTCCGATGGCATATGATATATAAATTAGTTGCAGATATAAAACTTCAACGTGATGTTTTTGATTAAAGTTGGAACCCCTAAGGACTCATAGAATTAGATTTATGAATTTTTTCATTACTGGGGGGGGGGGGGGTTGCTGCTGCTGAAAAGCTGGAAAAAAAACTTATAAACTTAAGAATTAATAAAAAAAATGTTTAAGATATGATTATTCCATTCACAAAATAATGAGTTTAGTTTTTCATTACGATCTAAATATAATAACGATTGAATCCAGTTTTTAGTTCAAAAATAGGCATTTACACTATATTTTAATATATGTTTATAAACTTGCCTAACTATATCTCTACACGTTTAGGTTATATTTTCAGAAAGAAAATTTCTGCTATCAGTATCGGAAATTTACTTCCGAAATTGAAATTCTGCAAGAACAGAGAGAACATGCACACATCTGACTGCATGTCCACGCTAGGCTTAAGAAGTCTTTTATTTCTTTCAACTCATTGTTAGTTAATGAAAGATGCATATATCTAAAGTATCCACTATAATTTCTAATAAGCATTCTGATTCATAAACGTAATATATCCTATTGATAAAAATAATTATTAAACTTAGCTAACGCTACATTTATTTTTTTCAAGAATCCTAAAAAGTTGGCAGCCCTGGAATACACATGAAGGGCCATATTTCAGTAACAAGAACTAAAGAAAAAAGCTAGACTAAAATCGTTAAAACCTGTTTCATTACTTGACGAAATATAGGCGAATTGATCACTAATACTTAGAATTGAGGTACGCTTCCATTTTTCGTAGGGTTAAAACTGGTTCCAATGTTTCCAGTCTCTTTTTTCTCATATATATATATATATATAGTCACCAAGGGGTTAAAAGTAGTCTGCGCAGACGATTTAAAAAGTGAACCGGTTGTGCACATGTACCCAAATTCTGTATTAACCCGTTTTGTCCCGAAATTAAATATTGAAATGATACACAAAGTGATTTTATGGAAAAAGTGGTATAATATACTATTGANTATATATATGATATGAAATGAATATATATATGATATGAAAGCACTCCTTTTTGTGGATATAATCGTGTGAGCTGATGAAAAGATCATGTCTTTTGTTTTCTGGATTTTTGCTAATTTTTTCCCTTTTTTTTTGGATTTTTATTATTATTATTTTTTTCCCTTTTTTCATTGTTCTGTAATTATTTGCAAAGTATAGAAAAAATTACAGCTTAAACGGAAAAGTTCGCAACTATTTAACTGTTGACTATTTAATTGCTCCGTTGTATTAATCAAAAACTCGATTACGTTTAAATTTGTGCTGCGAGTCAAAGTTCGTTAACGCAATAGACCTTTAATCGGATCAAAAGGCTAATTTGAAGACATAAATTAAAGTTACGTTTGGAATACTTAAATATAATGAATCCTTATTTTAAGCACTTTACTGATAGATAAATGACAATCCTTAATAGTCCATTTACGAAGTTCTAAATATGCATACAAATTGACTGCCCATTTGATGAAAAAGATTATTATCTGATTTATGAAGATAGAATTAATATTCAGAACAATTTACACTCATTATTTCCATACCTTTCAATGAGCTTGGTGATTTAGCTTTAAAGCTTTGGCGATCCAATTAAAAGACTAGTTGATCAGTCTAATCACTGCCATTTATTCCGCTTAGTTGGCTTTCATCCTGGTTTTAATCCCAAATAAACTGCATTTTATCTCTATTGTGTAGATGGGATAAAAGATAATGCCGTAGATGAAAATGGAGCATCAAAGGACCTATAGTTATAATTTCATCCTCCTCTAAATGTCAATGCGGATTTCTCAATCCGATTGAAATGATTGATTAGAGTCGCAAAATCGGAAAGCTGGTAGTAGAATCTATTGAATTCTGTTATTAATTGAATAAATCTGATATAGTGAATTGGTCTTGAGGGGGCGGAGAGACGTTGTTTATACGGTTAAGGATTAAATGAATTCATATTCCTTTCAAATACTTGGGGATTTCTGTAGTTTCAGAAAATATTTTTCTTTCTGTTAAAAAATGTAATATTTCATTAAGTTAATAAATTAGAATGAACAAAACCGTGTCCACCGGTACTATTAACTGGGTTGCCATGGGCGATTAAAAATGGAAAAAGCGGTGACTAATAATATTCATAATTTTATTAACAGAGATTAATATTAGCAACTTGTATTAGCGCATTTTTGAGACAGTTTACTATGGAAAGTGTATGCTTTTGTTTTAAATATGATTAATTTGAAAAGGCATTTTCGGTAATTATTATTGAATAATTAAAGAGATAAATAAATAAAAAAGAATTGAGTTTCTACCACTCTTTTTACATTTACAGTCACCTGTGCCATCTATGTAATAAAAATGTATGAAAATGCAGACAGATAAAATTTACAGGGCTGCCTACTTTCTACGCCTTTTATCAAATTTTACTCTAGTGGTAGCTATGTTAAGGTTTTATTTTTTTATTCATTTAAACTTATTTTCCACACCACTACATATAAATGAATTAAAAGTTAATATGCAACGCCACTTTGTTTTTGGTTTCATGTGGTGAGGCTCTTATAATGTTGTCATAATTTAAAAATATTCTGAAACCTTCGGTTTTAAAATGTCTACTCCTCTATAAAATATTTTGCAAAAAGCGTAGTAGTTGCAGGTCTGCAACAACTACGCCTTTTGCAAAATATTTTATTGAGGAGTAGACATTTAAAAACCAAAGCTTTTAGAATTTTTGGCAACATTGCCAATATTTTAAAAGCCTCATCACGAACGAGCGAAACAAAGAGGCGTAGCATATGAACTCTTAAACCATTTGCCCTACAATGGTGGGGAAAATGAGTTTAAATGAATAACAAATAATATATTAAAATATACACACACCTACCACTGGAATAAGTTTTTACAAAAAGCGTAGAAAGTTGGCATGCATGCATTTTATATTCTTCAATTTATTTCACTTCTGTTCATTTTAAAGATTATGTTGTTGTCAGGGTATACCTTCTACGCTTTTGGAGAAAGTGTTTTCTAGTGGTTGCTAATTTTATGTTTTAATGTATTATTCTTTGCTTTGAAAATTTGATTTTAAGTCATTTTTCTCATCACTATATGTATATGTTTCAAACATTTATAGGAAACGCCACTTTTTTCTCCTGCTGTCTCGTGCTGTGGCTTTTATAATGTTGTCATAGTTACCAATTATATTCTGAAAGCTTTAGATTTTAGTTGTCTACCACTCTATTAAATATGTTTCAACAAGTGGTGGGAAAAATATTTAGCAAGTATCTCAAATGTATGATGCAAAAAAAAAAAAAAACACTTTGCTGCAATTGATAGCCGTAGCCTTCCTCATATTATCTTCCGTCTTAAACAAAAGCCTCATTTTGTGGGTGAATTTTTTTTAAAACTAATTTATATTTCTGAGTGTCAGATTCAACAGATAATTGTTATTCAAATTCGGCAATTTAATCAAAATTAGACTAACTGGGCACCAATTGGTAATCATTTTTGTTACTTCAAACAAACTGTGGCCTCAAACTTAAGAAAAATATATATTCAACTTAAAAATACTATAATTTTTTACTGTATTCAAACAAAATATGGTTTCGCAGACTTTATTTCCAAAGTAATTAGTTATTAAGATAAATTTAATAATTTTAATAAATTTAAAATTTAATAATTTGTTCTCAGTGTAATTTCATCCAAAAAATATTTTTTTAAAAGTCTTATTTTATATTTGATAACTGTAAAAAACCCATTATATATATTTTTCGCCAAAGATATTATTCAGAAATATTGATTATTTAGAAATATTCAAATATAAAACATTAGAATAGTTTTTAAGATACATACTTTGCCATAAATTTATATATTCCTATGTTTACTCACTTCCCAATAAAAGATGGAGATTACACAAATGAGTTAACTTTCAAAGTAGTTTGTAAAGTTTACTTCGATAAGGAGGTGTGAAGTTGGGAAGTTTTCTCTTCTAAGAGATATTGCCCAGGGCACACGTTCCTGGAAATTTTCGCATTTAAACGAAACCAGCAATAACTTTAGTGCCTGAGACATCTCTTAGAAATACAACTTTTAATTTATAACGCATTTGCACCACGCATTTTTTGAATTTTTCAAATAAAAAAAAACAAATTAAGAATCATTTTAACATTTTAGGAACTTTAAAAAATCAATAAATATTTTGCAGAAATTTTTAATTTTTTTTGTATTCCTTCACCTTTTTTTTTCCTACTCGCAGTCTTTAACATATGAATTTCATGATTTCTTTATATCTTTAAGCTTATTTTTCAACGCCTTCTACAATACAGTTTCTTATAGGTAGTCCGATTCGACCACAATGAAAGCAAACCAGCATACGAAAGAGCCATTTAATTCAAATACGCAGATGCCGAAATGCTCAATTGTGAAGGCAATATTTTTATAGCGGTGGAACAATTTACTTTAAAATACATGCTTCTTTATTTAATAAATTTGATTCAAAGTTATTTAAACAACAACTACATAAAAATAATAATTGATGAGCTCATATAATATACTTCGTAAATTCCGTAAAATGGGGGTTAAATTTCCAAAGTGCTGGTTTAATTAATATAACTCTTCATTTCTCCACCAGTTTATAAAATTTTATAAAGACAGCGAAGAAAACTAATATTAAAAAGAACTTAAGATTCTTTGCAATAATAGAGATATTCAATTTGTAATTTTTACCACCGAATGAAATCCAAGGCAAAATTCAATTTTGAAATTTTTATATCGACACAAATGTGGCAATATTCATTCATAAGTGTTAAAGATTTTTATAGAAAATAAAAAAATCACTTTTACTGCAGAAGTTGGCCTCAAGCTCTATACTACGCGAGCTTATCTTTAACTTTCAACAGTTCGAGCTTATGCCTTATCAAAATTAATTAAAATTTGGATGTCATTATCATTTGTAACAATATTTCAGGTAACCCCGAAACTTTAAAGCCAATAACCCATTTCCTGTCAAAGAGGAATAAATAAAATATTTTGTGATTGTAAAAAAACATTTTTTACAAACAAAGTGGGTATTTTTATAATTAGCTTCCACTTGTAAATATAAAAAAATGCAAAAAATACAATTATATTTACATAAAAGTATTTACATTTATAACATATTAAAGTAAACACGTCTGAATTTTGGAGAATAAATAGTAAGAATTGAATGATCAAACTATCAATCTTTATTTATTAAAAAAATAATAACTCGTTTCTAAACGGAAACATGAAGCTAATAAACTTTTTAAAACATTTTATTCCAGTTGCATCTGCTTCTGCACTTAGTTCACCTGCACTCAGAGCTAAAAACATATATCAAGGTAGAAAAGTGAATCAAACTTGCACGAAACTAGCTTGGTTTCGGGAAGAGTAAAATGTCCAGGACAACCACAATTTTTTTAGAATTTATTTCAAAAGTAATGTTCTTACACGAGACAAAGTATAGAGTGGTTAATGTTTAATAATTAAGGAAAATAAGAGTTCGTTTAATTCCTCTCTAAAATCAGCTATAACTCTTTTCCGTCTAACTTTTCAGCATTGTCTGCACTGAATCCAAATACAAGCCATTCCCAAATTTTAAAAATGTAAGCAAGCGTGCCATAAATTGTCGGCAAATGTTTTGCTCTACAGATACCGAGTTGAAAGCTCTAGCTCCCTAGATTATTAAAATGCGTGGTAAACAGTTATGAAACGTGTGTCATAAGAGTAATAGAAACATAACTTATTAATACTTAATGTCTCAATTAACTTAACTAGGCATTCGTAATTTCCACCATGACAGGTCTGTTAGTACTCCAGAAAAAAATGTTGAAACTGGTTAAACAACCATTCCCTTTCTAGCTTGTTTTCGCAATGAATAAATGTTCGTATTTATCGTAAGTTACTTTTTTTCATAATTTTATAACCGTCGTTGAAAGGCTGACCCAATTTCGGGTTTACGACTACTATTGTTAAACTCCGTAGATTTGTAATTTTTAACCAACCCAAAAGACAAGAAAACTTCTGGATTAGTACTCTCAGAGGGATGATTTGTTACGGGGACATGGAAGACTTTGTGACTCGACAGATTTAACGTGCATCAGTCACCATTTACTACACGGGGAGTCTTCGACCGGCGGAGATCGAACCTACGACCTCTTGGACATGGGCCCTTACGCTCAATCAACAGGCTATCTCGGTTCCCATCGTTAGTTATTACTACCATTTAGATACTACCATAAACAAGATATGCAATAATTTTACTACAAGTTTCTTTCTTTCTTTAAGAACACAAGCAACCCCGCCAATCATTTTTGTTTTCATTTTTAATTATAAACTGAAAAAAGTATGTTAGAAAGTGTTAAAGATTTCTTTTTTTAAATTTTAATAGATTTTTCGTGTTATGGTAGGTTCTTTTTTTTTACACTTTCAGGCATACAACACTGCTCAGGAAAACAATTAACATTAACTTAATTTGTTCAATTTTGTCAGTTAAGAGTTCGAATATATTTGTTTATATGGTTTAACACGTTCACGCCGGGGTGACCCACCGGTGGGTCACGCTAGATCGTCTCATGGGGCGGCGCACCGAAGTAAAAACTGGTAACAAATAAATTTTATTTTTTAGTTTTTTTTCCGGGAATAATAAAAATCCATAACTACCAATTGTTTTTAACAGATGCAATTTTTATATTGAATTGTTTCTTCGCCGTGATAAATTTCCTTGCAGTGAATTGTTATTGTTGAGAATAGATTAACTCTTCTCGAATATTATCTAATATTGAAATAGTTCTTCTACCAGTATTTTCTCTTTTCCATCTCGCTTTCAGGGCTGTTCATGAGGTAGCCAAATTTAAATGAAACTCTAGTTTACAATCCACACCATTATTTCTCATTTAAAACTAAAACCAATTGTAAAAGCATGTTTTTCTATAGCTGGAAAACTTTTTCTGCATGAAAATCCGTTATTCTGAGAAAGATGGGAATATACAGAGTAAACAATTTTCGGTAGCGCTTATAGAGCAGCATTCAGGACTTCGAATATTAATAACCATAGCCACCTCTTCGTTTATACGGTTGCTACGTCATTTATTATACAGTATTTTGGTTGGAAACTCTAAAAAGTTATTCAATACCGTATATAATAAATTAAATTTTGTGGAAAAAGTTATATGATAAAAGACATTTTTTTTCTTTTTACAGTTTGTCTGTCATATATTGGAATGCCATTGGCGACTGTTTATGTAAAAAGTGGTAGAAACTGAATTCACTTTTACTTATTTATTATCTATTTAATTTCTAAATCGCAATTACTACTATGACTTACATATCAAATTATTCATATTTAAAACAAAATCATTCTCTGCATTTACTTTCAATAATAAACTTTTTAAATAAATGCTGCAAAAAGTTTTTCTTTTAATAAAATTTTGAATTTATTATTAGCTCCTTTTATAATTNTGTAGTCGTTACTAATTTGACAGACTTACTTTGCTTTTATTTTAATTATTGTTAGTTTAATCATATATATAATCAATGTTAATTCAAAGTATAACTAAATAGTTTTATTTTGAACAAAGTAATGGTGAATTAAATAAATCAAAAAATTATAACTCCGCCTACAAATAAACTGCTAAAGAAATACTTTGATTACCAGTTTTATCTTCTTACCCTGATTGATACGGTTTTTTGCTGTCACGTATTTGTGACAGTCGGCGCGAAAGGATTAAACAAAGAGTTTGTGGGGGGTGGAGTTACAGACCATGTCAACCGTCATCTATGAAAAGGCATACCTGCCAACTTTTAATCCCTTCCATTATTATTTTTCACAGTGGTATTAAAATGGAATTAAAAGTTCAATTTTAAGCATACAAATACGTTGTATTTGAGAAAACTTAAGTTCACAACCAAGTTCGCAACGCATATTAATATAAGTGCTTAATTTTTGTAAGAATAGTGGTGATCAATATCATTTAAAAATTAAGATTATAAAAGAAAAAATAGTATATATTTACTACCATTTTAAATATGAAAATAAAATCTTCCGGAAAATACGGAAGAGTTAGCAGGTATGAGAAGGTACCCCGACATAGAGTGAGTTAACATGTCTTATATACGCTACACGTTCGTATAATTCCTCTCTAAAACCAGCTATAAATAAAGTGGTTTAACAACTACCTTTTTTTCCCCTTCTAACTTCTCAGCATTGTACTTAATCCAAATACAAACCATTCCCAAATTTTAAAAATGTAAGCAAGCGTGCCATAAATTGTCGGCGAATGTTTTGCACTACAGATACCGAGTTGAAAGCTCTAGCTCCCTAGACTATTAAAATGCGTGGTAAACAGTTATGAAACGTGTGTAAGAGTAATAGAAACATAACTTATTAATACTTAATGTTTCAATTGACTTAATTAGGCATTCGTAATTTCCACCATGACAGGTCTGTTAGTACTCCATAAAAATGTTGAAACTGGTTAACCCCTTTAGTCCCGAATTAATATATTGAAATGATACAAAAAGTGGTTTTATGGAAAAAGTGGTATAATATATTATCGAAATTAATTGTTTTTTCTATTGTTAAAGCTTTCAAAAAGTCTTTGATAGATCAAAAAGCACTTGCTCCTTATAATTCTATATCTAATCAGAAATAACTAAATCATCATGGTATCTAAGAAACTTTTAATTCACCCAGATAAAGGAAAATACTGAAAAAAGTTTCCCACCACAATGAATGTTTTTGAAAAAAGGAACTGTCCTAAATATATGACGCTGGGCGTTAAGCGGTTAAACAACCATTTCATTTCTAGCTTGTTTTCGCAAGAAATACATGATCGTATTTGATCGTAAATGATCGTTAATGATCGTTGAACACCCGACTCAATTTCGGGTTTACGGCTATTATTGTTCAACTCCTTAGCTTTGTAATTTTTAACCAATACAGAAGACAATGCAATTTCTGAATTAATACCCTCAGAGGGATGATTTGTTATGGGGACATGGAGGACTTTGTGACTCGACAGATTTAACGTGCATCAGTCACCATTTACTACATGGAGAGTCTTCGACCGGCGGTGATCGAATCTGCGACCTTTTGGACATGGGCCCTACTCCCTACCAACCAGGTTATCCCAGCGCCCATCGTTAGTTATTACTACCATTTAGTTACTACCATAAACAAGATATGCAATGATTTTACTAACAGTTTTTTTCTTTCTTTAAGAGCACAAGCAACCCCGCCAATCATTTTTGTTTTCACTTTTAATTATAAACTGAAACAGATATGATAAAAAGTGCTACGGATTTCTTCTTAATTTTTAATAGGTTTTTCTTATTATGGAAGGTTCTTCTTTCTTACACTTTCAGGCATACAACACTGCTCAGGAAAACAATTAACATAAACGTAATTTGCTCAATTTTGTCAGTTAAGAGTTCTTATATATTTGTTTATATGGTTTAACACGTTCACGCCGGGGTGACCCACCGGTGGGTCACGCTAGATCGTCTCATAGGGCGGCGCACCGAAGTAAAAACTGGTAACAAATAAATTTCATTTTTTAGTTTTTTTCCGGGAATAATAAAAATCCATAACTACCAATTGTTTTTAACGGATGCAATTTTTATATTGAATTGCTTCTTCGCCGTGATAAATTTCCCTACAGTGAATTGTTATTGTTGAGAATAGATTAACTCCTCCCGAATATTATCTAATATTGAAATAGTTCTTCTACCAGTATTTTCTCTTTTCCGTCCCGCTTTCAGGCGCAACACCCGGAGTGAACGTGTTAAATAAAGTATTGGTGAAAACCATTCAATAACAAATTTATTTAATCATAAATAAAATGCTGGCTTTCTAAGAAACACTTCAAATGTTCAAGAAAATATAGTCATAAAAAAAACACTAAAACGAAAAAGGTTTGCATGAAAATTTTATCCTTTTCGTAAATCTGTTTTATTTCACACCAAAACAGATTTCTATATATTTTTGTTGCCATTTTATTAAGAAATATTAGTAAAAAAAAACACAATTCCACTTTACTTTTTTTACACCTGCAAAGCATATCTTATGCATGAGAAATCAATAATAACGAGCTGCTTCATATCCCGTTTTTTTACAAGTTGAAAGAAACAACCGTCATCATAGAAAAAGTAGCATTAGAATCATGAAAAGAGAAAATTAGATTTTTCGTTATTGGATTTGTAATGTTTGTTCGAAAAAGAAAGCCCCGAAATTGAGTTTTCCAGTCAACCAAGCCGCAGATGCTTTCAAGAGAGCACTTCATCCCAAACCTGATTGGCCCATCAAGAAAGAAAGTTTACACAATCTAATTCTAAAACTGTTGTTACTTTCAACCTTAGTCGATGAAGGAGCAGTAATAAAGGAATGTTTTTTCCCCTCCATTTTGCCTTAAAAATAATACTTTTACTGAAACTAGAAAAAATATATTTTTTATCTTTAAACCAAGTGATAGTTTTCGGATCATTATGTTTACAGCTTGTTTTTATGGCTTATTTTGGGATTTATAAACGCGGTTGTTGTATGATTGTATTTTTTATGGTCTGGTTTACTTGCCATTAATTCATTAGGCGTAAATCTTTCTATATTGAGGGAAAGAAGATCCTTTTTTATTCGAAAAATAAATAAAGACTTGTAGCTGTTTATCATTGTTGGCCCTATTTATTCATGACCAAATACAATAAATTAATTATTAATATAAATATCTTTATTTCAGTTTGAAATCAAGAAAGGGTGATATTTTTAAATTTATACATTTTGTGCCTTAGTTGAAAATATGCAATCAGTTTAAACGTAAATGAAGCACTCCCTTCATCCCAAATTAATAGTTACATTAACCCCTTGGGGACGGGTGATTCAGAAAAGCATTCGTACAAAATCAGAATCAAGTTGCAATTAAATAAAAAACGGTAACTTAAATGTAGTCGTTACTAATTTGACAGACTTACTTTGCTTTTATTTTAATTATTGTTAGTTTAATCATATATATAATCAATGTTAATTCAAAGTATAACTAAATAGTTTTATTTTGAACAAAGTAATGGTGAATTAAATAAATCAAAAAATTATAACTCCGCCCACAAATAAACTGCTAAAGAAATACTTTGATTACCAGTTTTATCTTCTTTCCCTGATTGATACGGTTTTTTAATGTCACGTATTTGTGACAGTCGACTCGAAAGGGTTAAAGACTAAAATTTTGTTCCAAATTAGTTTGCCATACATTGGACGAAAATTTTGTTTCAAATTAGTTGGCATATAGAAGACGAAAATTTTGTTCCTCACTAGTAGCCACATTTAGGATGAACATTTTTTTTTCAGATTAGTTGCTGCATTTAGGACGAAAATGTTTTGCTGGTTGATAGCATGGCATCCTGAAATCTCTGAAAATTACTCTAACAAAATCATAAAATCATCAGTATCAACAATCAATTCATTATTGTTCTAATGTATTAACTAATTTTGGACAGAGGGAGTATCATTTAGATTTCATAAAAATACTTTGCACAATTTTGCATCAATGGGTTGCGGTCTTATTTTTTCCAGAAATTTCTATAGTTCTAAACTACTGAAAGGAGAAAATAATGTAAATAAATTGTATAACAGAATACTTCAAGTGTGAAAATTTCAAATAACTGGTTATTTGTATCAATTTCAATGTAAAGGTTTTTTATATAGTAAACATTGCAGTTTTGATCTGATCAATCAAGATGACGGTTTCAATAAAGAAAGTGGTAACAAGTATTCAAAGATAATTGCATTACACAGGTCAGCTATTAGCTTTTGGTTGAAGTTGTGATAACTGGAAGTAACTGTATATGGTATATAAATAAGTTGTACTAGCAACTGTGCTTTATCCTGATGCTTCTCTGTAATAATTATCAATGTTAAAAGGGTCTTAATTTATTTGGAAAGCTACGATGAAATTATCTTTCACTTTAACGCTCTTATTTACTTGGAGTTATACAAATATTGCGGAGATTATAGCAATGGTCGCAGCGTCTTATAGAAAATTCATTAACTGAAATTTATTTATATTTAAAATTTATAAAATAACGTAACTTAAATCTTCACTTTAAATAATAATTAGTTTGAAAACTAAATATGTCCATTTAAGCACCTTATTTCCATTTTCGAAACGTGTCCCTTTTTCAAAATCTAAAAGAATCGTTGACAATAGTATTAATCAAATTATAATTTTAAAAATACTTAAATCTATATTTGATTTTTAAATGTCCCTGTTGATACATTTCCGAACCATATTGGTAGCTAAATAAAGAAAATGTTTACTTAGTTTAATTTCAAATGTGCCACCACTTTTTCCCGAAAAGTGCTTTATTTATTGTCACAAAAAGCGACTTCAGACATTGTTTCCTACATTCGAAAGCCTCCACGTGTTTTTTTATAAGTAGTCCGCGCAGACTATTTAAAAAGAGAACTCGTTCCTTCTGAAAAAGGAAATATCTTGCTTAAATATTCATATATTAGAGGAATTAATCTGTGGTAGTTGACAAGTAAATAAACCAAACCAGTCAAATATATTAATTAAACAGGTTTTAAAACATATATTTACTAGAGTTCTCTTGTTTTTACTTGATTTTCTATAAAATGGCTATTGTGTTAACTGGTTTGTTTGCAAGATGTTTTGATCGGACTATCTTGAAGAAACTGTGTGGAGACTTTCAGCTGTAGAAGAAGATTAAGTTCTTACTCGTTGCAAAATGTATTTACGAATATTAAAAGTCGTCATTGTGTAAGGAAAAATTCTAAGATTTGTGTAAACAATTCACTTTACTCTTTTCTGAAGAAAAAAATTTCTAAAAATTTTAAAAAGATACTGAAAATTAGTAATTTAACTCCATTAAACTATTTATGTTTTCGAAATTCCTAATTCCAAGTTGAAGTTTTGTTTTAATGAAGTTGAATTTTTGTGTTAATTATTATGTGCAAGAACCCTACTGGAGTTAAGGACCCCAATGCTATTGTCCCTTTTGCCACCTGTCTTGAGGTCCTGAATTCTCATGTTTCTGAAATCGAAAATGAATAAAATGTTCCAATATTTTTTTCGCAAACAAAGAACTGAAAATAGAACCTTTTTTTTTTCTTCAAGGAATGAAATCCCAGACTTGTTGTTCTTTTATCTGAAAAGTTAAAGGAGGATGTATACTTTTTAAAAAATAGATAAGGTGTTCAATCCGTAGAAATTCTTGTTTTTGTTATCGTCTCTGGAGGAGTCTTGGGGGGAAAAAAAGAATAGAATTACGAGAATACATTTATATTCTATCTGGTCTGTGACGTCACGAGACTGTTTCCATGGATACCTTTAAGAGCATGTGTTTCCCGCGCGACTTAAAGGTTCTCCTCAGAACTGAAAATGCATCTCCCGAAACCGGACAGTTATAATAATGCTCGGAGTTACACTGAGTTGTTTTGTGCTCCTGGATGGATTATCGTTTGGTGTTTATTGATTGCGTGAACTATGCTATGAACACAAGCTCTTGTTAAAGCAAAGGGTTGTCATTATCGAATCTTTTTCAAAATAGGTAAGATTCGATACTAAATTAAAACAATATGATTTGCACTTAACAAAATGCTATGCACTTAAAACAGTTTTTATCGTTTCTTCCATAGTTCGTAAATTTAATTTTTAGAACTACATCTGACCGCAATAAAAATAAATGCGCTATAAATATTCAACACCCACTTTATTTATTATTTTAAATACCGGAGGGAACAGCAAATTTAGAAACTTATACTGAGTTTTTAATGAATGATAAACGAAATTTTTTTAGTGGATGAGTTATTAAATCTAAACCGATGCCTGCACTAAATACATTGCCATTTATATAATATAGTAGTTATCAATGCATTATTTATCTCTGAAATAGACTGACAGCACATATTTTTCAAATCACTTTTTATCCATTTGTAATAAATGCATAAAGTTTCTAACTCGCTAAACGAAGGTGTTAAGATAAAAGAATTATTAAATTAAAATTTCGCGAAAATCTTTTCATAGGAAACATAGAAATGAGAATATAGTATCATAATAACTGGAAGCGTATTCATGGCATAATTTACATAACGTGTCTCACTCGTCAAAGGAGACGATTAACGCTGAAATAATTCTGGGATTTAAAATCTGTTTAATTCCTAATATAGGGAGCATAGTTATAGTAATGTTTTTACATTACTATAACTATTACATTACTATAATTATTACATTACTATTACTATAACATATTCACTCAAAGCCATGATGATGGGATAATTTTCCAAATTTTTTCAAGTTTTAAAACACACAAAGAATTACAATATTTATGTAAATACCAGTTCTGCAATCGCGGGCACTAAGTGACACTTTTTCTTTACACTTTGCCTTTTTTATTTTTACCTAACTCAGTTTATAACACCGTTTGATTTAGTCGCATTGTTCGTAGAGCAGAAAACAGTGTTTGAGTTTGGCGAAGCCTGCCGTGCAATTGAAAAATCAACAAAAGCGACAGAAAATTCAAAATTGAGATTTTTATATATTTGGCATCTTTGTACGATAAGCTACATATTGGCAAGAAAATTTTATTCAAAAATAAATTTTGTTTTAACAGTTTATTGACATTCTGTTTAAACGTTCATAGCATTAGCAACAGAAGGAAGATAGTTGTTAAACCATTCTTCTCAAAATCAATCGTGAAGCACTTATACTTTTTTTTTTTNTTTTTTTTTTTTTTTTCAATTCCACGGCAGCATAACCCAAGGAATTCGACTCTGCATTCAACCACTTGTTATAGGATAGGGATATAGTATATGGGATATACTTATTCACAAATATAAATTATAAAATTGATTTTTTCTTCTCTTTTTGTAAATAAATCAACAACTTTTAAACAGTTTACATAGTTTCAAAGTTTTACGCATTTTGTGGTAGTTTTTTCCCCAATTGTTTTATCACATTAGCTACAATTGAGAAATCTAAATAACCTAAGTGAGAAAATCAAAGTGTATATATATATATATATATATATATATAAGTATTTTTTTTTATAATTGTGTGAGATGATAACGAGATTTTATCTTTTCTTTATTTGTTTTCAGGTTTTCATTTTTAAATATTTAAAAAAAAAATTTAATACATTTTTTTTTTATAATTTTTTCTTTTACTTTTAAAATATTTTTTTCAATATTGCATATTTTTCAATATTATTCCACATTTTATTTACTTTTGCTTTGTTTTAAAAATATTCCAATGCAATTTTGCTAAGAATATATTAAATATCTTAATATTAAATAACCATTCTGAAATATTAATTTTAATTAACGAATAAAGCCTTATTTCATTGAAAGTTATAAGCGTACGAACACTTTTGTAAGTCACTGTATACAGAAAAGAAGTTTTTAAAAAACTAGTAGTTCAAGTTGTACTTCTAGCTTATTTTCTGAATCAGTAAAATATTTATGACTACAATAATTAATAAACAGTTGTAAGACGCATTTAAAGAGATTAATAGCTCTTACTAAGCAGATAACTGAAATTATTTATTAATCAGGGCAAATAACGTAAAGTGTTCGCCTCAATATTGATATTTTAATATAACAGAATTGTTATTACTTCCTCTTTAATTTTAACATAACTAATCCAGGAAATCGTTGCTTGAATGTAGATGAATTTACCCTTCCCATGTTTCGATTGGTAAAATATGAATATATATAACATTTTAAGTCATTTGTTGATGTTTGGACCATTGCACAGCACTGATTTTGCTGATTTTGTCTGTAAGCCATATCATTTTCATACACAATAAAATCAGCACAAAATGTTTTTAAATCGAAAACAGTTCTTTTATAGAGAGAAGCAAGATAAATATATATAGTTGTACTGACATTAGTTTAGATAGTGCATTATACATTTAATTAAATGAAATTTTATCACAATCATTTTAAACTCTATCCAATGTGGATTTTTGAAAATTGTAAATCTGTTTCCGATGACAATCGACCACTTGCAATAAAAGCTGTTTTTACGTTTCATCATTCGTAACACTAGTTTCAAAGGTCTGAATTAGCTTCACATACCTTTCTGACAAATTAATCTCTATTTTTCGCGTCGAACAAATCCTTCTTGGGAAATGGGATCATTATTCCATTCGCAGACATGTTTAACTAGTCACTTGGGGCCAATTTCCATGCTGTGATTCAAAACCGGGATTTAGGCCTAATAAGAGATCGTAGTTTAGTTCTGTGATTAAGAATAATTAAGAGCAATGTTTCAGCAATCGGTTCTTTCGAAGGAAGAAAGTCAGTTTGAAAATTGCACGAACACGACGCATTCTTCGGTAAAGTACTTCAGTACTTTTCCAAGCTTTAATAGATGCATTTGAAATAAGTGGATCATGCCTGCAATATTTGTTCAAGTCATGCCGAAGATTAAGATGATTGTACGATGCACAATCCCACCGGATAAAGAGAGCCAGTTTTTAACTTAGAACAGTTTTTAGCTTCTAATTTACTGACCATGATTTTATCATATCCTGCTTAAGCACTGAAAGCAAACTTACTAGCAAGATTCAAAATGGAAGACATCCAACGATGCGTTGCACCGGATTTGAGCCAGTGCATTCCTCTTTCAGGTGTCTCAGTCAGAAATAAAAACCATCAATTCAGCAACTTTTTGATAGTCAGGACGAGGCTGTAAGTTCTTTTTGTAGGAAGTTGTCGAATGTATAGAATCTTCTTCCGTCAGTTTTAAACTCCTGTCTTTGTTAAAACAGGATTCTGTGTGAACAGTTGACCTAAATTGTCTGAATTCGAAAAAAAATAGTGTTTTTATGACCAGATGTTACAACAAATAATTATTTGCAAATTGAATTGAGGATTCTTTCAATTATGAGATATGGACAAATCAGCACAAATACTTTCTTACCCAATAAGATTTTCCATCAAACACTTTTCCATCTTGAGCTTGTAACTGTAGTTTTTAAAATTTTCAATAAGGCATAGCTGTAACAAAGTAAAGCCGCAACTACATAAGGCTTTGAATTACTCAGAAGTGGTGAGTAAAAACCTAATACCAATCGAATTTAAACCAGGAAACATACAAATTTAGCAAAAATATAATGCTACATTTTTGGAAGGTACTTTTAAATTTTTTCCTCAGTAAATTTGTCCCAAATTAGAATAACTAAATTTCAATTTTTTTTCTTTCTTTATTTACAAGAAACTGGTCATCTGGCCGCGCAGCGGTCCCTATCCCATACATCATAAAAATATATATAGTTATAGTTGGATTACAGACATTTTGTTTTGCAACATTGTGGTAGCTAATTCTAGGGGTCAAGCTCTTTGCTTGATAAATTAAAAACATTTAAAAAGTACAATCAATTTGAATTTAGTCATTATATACAAGCATGATTAGAGCAATATACATTAGTCATTATATACAAACATGATTAGAGAAATACATTAGTCATTATATACAACCATGATTGAAGAAATATACATTCGTCATTATATACAAATTTGATAAGAAAAATATGCATTAATTGTCATAGATATATGAATAGTGATATTGATATTGAGCATTAAGTAAAATTGAACATGTTGATAAAAATATAAACATAAGTCGTAATCTATAATCATGAATATATTTCAGAAATTTTGCCAAACCTTAGTGGCGACATCTAGTGTAAACAACTTCAATTTTATTGAACTGAATTATTTTCTATATTTGTTATATTAAGCAGTGTAGTAATAGTAATACGAATTAGAGTTCTGAGTTACAATGAAAAGTCCAAATTTAGGCAATAAAATGTTACTGTACAAGAGTGGTCTCCCCCATGATCTTCTGCAATAGTCGGAGCACTTCTTAATTTTTTAAGAGTTCTTGTAGTTCTTTTACTATTGTTACCAATCTGTGAGCTAGTCCAGTTGTTGTGGATGGAATAGCATGAGAGTCCTGTAGGGACGAGCTTTGCACCCCGTGTAGTTAGCAGTATGAGTTTCTCCACAGTTGCAACACTTAGGCAGTGTGTGGATATCCTTGTGACACTCGTATGATCGATGTTTGGCGGAGCATTTCACACATCTAGAAGGTGCGTTGCATACTCTTTGAGTGTGGCCAAATTCTTGGTAATTATAACACTGAATCGGACCTCGCCCGCGGAGAAACCTTTCAATTCCGACCGGGATGCTTTGTATGTTGGTGATGGCGAAGATTTGACGGTGTTTCTCTGAGAGTTATGAGAAAAAGTGGGAGGAGCCTTAAGTTTCAAACTAAAAACAGCTAATACTGTTATATTTCGATAAAAATATTAAGTAGTAGTAAGAAAGCATTTTTAAAAGTAAGTTCAGAAAAGAAGTATTTTTTAGTTTTCCTAGTACTTAAAAATAACTCCACCTTAAATTGAGGTGGTCAGAATCATTATTAAATAAAATGTATTGGACCAAGAAACAATCATTAAAAGCATGGATTTTTCTATTGTCAAACAAAATCTTAAGTAGAGCGGAAAGTTTAAAGAGCTATTTTTATTTATAAAACTAGTTCGTTTCCAACCACTAGAAATGTAAAACTAATTGTTTTTAAACGTTAAGCAACCACTGTTTACTTTACTTATTAGAATTTACTGCCTAAGGTCCCGGCTTGCAAATGTCCTGTCTAACCTAAAATTTTCAATCAAAATTTGCGATTCCNATTTACGAAAGATAAATGTAAAGGAAAATTTCTCTTATCTTACTTCAAGAAATAATGGAGTTAAAGAACGAAACTTAAACCAACTCTTCTCAAACTTGGTTATCTACTAGTATTCTCTACAATATAAATAATACCCTGGTTATTACTTTTTACTAGTTAAAACTACTTATGTAAGTCGTATGTCGCTTCTGTGAAATTGCTTTTTCACATAAAAACACAAATATGCAAACATCTCCCCAGACATGGAAAACAAATCTATGTGCTATCTGCTCAAAACATTGATCTCTTCAATTAGAATGAAGTTAATTGAAATAAATGAAGGATTTAACGGTACAAAAGTAAAAAAAAGGCATGCT
This sequence comes from Parasteatoda tepidariorum, assembly GCF_043381705.1. Classification (NCBI taxonomy): domain Eukaryota; kingdom Metazoa; phylum Arthropoda; class Arachnida; order Araneae; family Theridiidae; genus Parasteatoda; species Parasteatoda tepidariorum. Next base: position 78,531,870 of record NC_092213.1, on the reverse strand, counting down.
GCGCCAAACAGCGGTTAAAGTTAATTTCTATTTCATGTAACATAATAAATTACGGGAAAAGAAATACTTTGAGTTCGGGATAATTATATACCGAGTATATGGCGCAGATTTTGCTTCTACACAAATAAAATAATGCCAAAATTAAACTGTTGTCACTAATTGTTATTATATCTTCACAAAACGTTTAAAATAAGACAAATCCAAAAAGAGAAATTATTCATTAAAACATTATTATTCGTTTCGTGGTAAGGCATTCGTTGAAACAACGCATCCTGTAGCTGCAAGCCCCCTCCCCACACGGTTTCTTAAATGCAGTCTGATCGGAAATATCATGCTAGTAAACCAGTTGATACCATGGCCATTTAATAGAAAATCTGGTAAAAAATATACTAGCAAATATATGTCTAAAAATCTATTTAATTTATGAATATGATCTGTTTGCCTTATAGTTATTTGTCAACTACCACAATTGCTCCAATAAATGAATTTTAAATTAAGATAAATTTATGTCATGTATTTTTATAATGGAAGTTAGGTTCACGCGCATAACTGGCTCACTTTTTATATAGTCTGCGCAAATTACTCAAATCAAAATACAATCCCCACTACGCTGGCAGATGCAAATACTTTTGCAAAGACAAGACTATTCACCCCCTTAAAAATCAAGGCCCACGATCAAATAACTAATCTTGACATCGACAGGAAGACAGCCACCACTCTCATCAGACTAAGAACAAAACATCATAAGAACATGAAAATCTCTGCAGATGGGTCTAGTAAATATCAAAACTGTGGCAACTGTCTTAATGTGGAACTTACTCCATATCATGTTTTTAACAGCACTGCAGGCCTTCACCTCTTAAACTACCCTACAGAGGAAGATTTATATTCATTTAATGCCATAGAGATAGCAAAGACACCATGAGTTATGATTCAATAGTGGATACGACACCAACTAACCAAATTACTCAAAAAACAGTGTAGAGGCTTTCTGAAATTGGAAGCAATAATTATGCGCCAAGATTCTGATGAACTTTTTTCAAAACATAAACTAGTCATCGCTTCAAAAACTCTCATACAACTGGAAACAAAATTGTTTCCCAGTACTATTTGTCCCTAGTTATTGTCAAAATAACTACAGATCCAACAAAATCCTTGATTTTGTATAATGGATCAAAACTCTACAAACGAGGAAGAGGAGAAAAATTTGAACCGAAATTTTAATTAAGAAAAGAAATAAAAACTATGACCCTATGCATTTTAAAAATAAGTTTTTTGCTTCACTTTTCAAAACTTAAAGTGAGTCATAAAGTCCTAGTGTAAGATATAAAAACTATTTCAATTTTAGAGGTTTATAATGTTATCAAAAATCAGAGGAGCAGTTTTTATTTCATTGCCTTGAAATGGTCAATAACTACCTTGTTAAAAATATAGATTATAGTTAACACGTTGAATGCCACGTTAATTTTACGCGGCTTGCCCGTCTGTGGCCAAACAGTAAATACCTACAAACTAAATTTGCAAACATTAGACAGATTTTGCTAGTATTTTAAAAGGTTTAGCAAGACGTTAATGAGCAAAATGGTGAATTACATAAGCCTACGAATTGTTTAGAAATAGTGGTGGATAAAAGTTTATTAAACCAAGAATCGCAAGTAATAAACTATCACTTGAAAATATTTATTCGCTGTCTGGAGCAAAGTTGGCATTTCTGTGTATATAAATAGAACTATTTTTGTGTGTTCTATATTGCATAAATTTTTTCAAACCCTTTCAGTAACGATAATAATATTAGAAATTTACTCTAATTGTGTGTTTCTAATAATCTTGGCTTCGCCGGTCACCGGTGACCCCCATGGCATTCAACGTGTTAAAAAGTAAACAATAAGCATGTTGCCAAGAAAATCAATTGTGCTCCATCTTGATAAGGGCAAATGACACAAGCTGTAGCATCTTCTGGTTTACTTTTCGTTTAATCTTTACTTTTAATTATAAAGTAAGAACTAGCTATATCCGTTAGTACTTTTATCTTTCGGGAACAAAATTGATTTATACTTATTTCTTTTATTACATATAATTAATTTAAATCAATATGTAAATTTTCTGAAGAAAAAAAAACACTCTTTAAAAATAGTGACCTTTTCTGGCGGAGCGATATCACCGATTGACCAAATGGTTTGTAGAGTGGAGGTACCGCGTTCGAATCCCGCGGTAACCATGATTGCATCATTGTGAAAGTCTTCTCGAATTTGTGCAATCTGTGCTGCAATTTGACAAGGCCTTACAAGCCGTTTTTGTATTCAGAGCGAGCACAAACATGCATAAATATGTGTAATAATAACTATGAAAAATGCATGAAATATTCTTCAAAATTATTAAACGTTTGCATAGATAAAATAATTGAAATAATAATAAATACTAAATAATAATTACTAAGTAATTTTGATTTAAAATTATAATAACTACCAAGTAAAAAAATAAATAAAAATGTACAAATAAAATACTATAGCTTTAGTTGAACGGTAAGAGCTGTTTATACATTAACATACCTGCCAACTTTTAATCCTTTCCATTATCATTTTTCCCAGTGGTATTAAAATGGAATTAAAACTTCAATTGTAAGCAAACAAATACGTTGCAATTGAAAAATCTTAAGTTGACAACNTTTTCATATTTAAAGTGGTAGCAAAACTCAGGTTATTCCAATTAACTTTTTGAATTATAATGATAATTATAAATGAGTTTGACTACCACTACATATAAATAATTACAATAAATATGTAAAAGCATAATAATCTTTACTTGAGCTTAAATCAACGGAATCAAAATATAAATATATTTTTCAGTCTAATTGTTTTTCGTCTATTGTTTTACAACCACTCTGAAAATCCATTCTCGGAAAGAGTTAAAGTTGGCAGGTATGCTTTAGTTGAATGGTAAGGGCTATTTAAACATTAAATGACCAGTTCTGCAATAACGAATGATGAAAGCTCCTCCGCTTCCTGGAATAGTTCGATAAAGTGGTAGCATATTATGTAGTAAAATCCAGTAAAGAAGGATAGTTACGCCTACATTTTAATAAGGGTAACCAATAGATTGATGCTTAAACGTTGCATTTTATATGGTACTTATTACATTTTATATAATTTTTTATATTACATTTTATATAATTTTAATTATTACATTTTATATAATTTTTGATGTTTAGTGGTGAAAAAAATATTTAAAATGAAAAATACTAAATTAAAAGTAACTTAAATTTCGCTACCACTAGAAAATACTATTTTACAAAGCGGAGCAAGTTGGCATCTCTGCAGTTAAGAATAGTCACAAAAATTTAAATAAAAAGTTAAATTATATAGATGTTATTACTCTGTCAAATCTATATTAATGTGAATTATTTTTAGAAAAAACCGTAAAAATTGGCAGCCATGTAATTTAAACCTCCTACGTTTTTAGCATTATGGAAAAGCAATTTCAAGTATTTTTATGGCATCTCGATTACCAGAAGCGAAGGAGTTGTTTCTATCAATAGACTTGAGACTACTAATTGTTTTACATGGAAATATCGTATTAATAGACTTCCTCTTAAATGACTTTTTTCAGTGTTCTTCTCGTTAAAAAGTGTTTCAAAGTCATTCATCTTTCGCAAGACAGAGTGATAGAGGAAGTTGTAACTGCTTTTAGAATCTATATTTTTTTTCTTACTGAAAGGTTTGTGTTTTAAGATTGTTTCGTTTCAAGTAAGTGTGAAAAAAACACACTTTTCGACAATAGAGTTAGTTAAAAGTAAAAAAAAAAAAAAGATTTGCATATATATTTTTGTAAATGCTCTTGCTTGCTATATTTAAGTTAGATGTTTATACTCATTTCTCTTTTAAAAACATATTGAGTAATCGAAAATTTGTTCTGAAATTATTTATAAAGTGTATTTTATTAGGAAAAGAAATGTAAGTTATATTTGAGAAATAACAAAAATCAGAAATCATTTGTGAATACTGTTATTTTAAGAGACATATTTTTTAAATTATTATTATTATTTAACTATAGTTTTTTCATATATTTTGAACAATAATTGGGGAAGAATTTTATTTTCATCCGGGCAAGATTGATTTAGCCTTTCATTTCTTCAGTGATTCGATAAAATGAGTACCAAGCATGCTTGGGAACTAAACACTGGGAGAGGAGGGGGTTCCGTGTTGGACTGACCACCCAACTAGAACATCTACTCTTGCACACTAGAGTTCTAAGGTCAAGAACACTGAAATGGACACAATAGGCTGATCAAACCCTTTGTGGGCTGTCGTGTTACTGAGTTTAGTTTAGTCATATATCTATCAGTATCTATAGAAATATTATTATATCTCATATTAATCTAACTAAGTTTATTTGCAATAATGGTTTTAAAAAAACTGTAAATCTCTACGTAAATTTCTCTTGGATAATGGTATCCTTAATAGATTAATGGACAGGTACCTAATTCAGAGGAGAAACGCCTTTTGAGGCGAAGTAATACATAACTTTATGATATCAACATTGTTACTGTCTGTATTAATAGGGTTACAGTCTGTATTTACAATCGATTTATCAAGCTCAATTTTTAGGGAGTATATTGAATTTATAGTGTATATTTATTTATTAAGTTTAATGTTTATAAAGTTTATTATTTTTTCTCATCTATATCTTTAATAAAAATTTCATTCTTAGACTTAAAATCTAAATCTTTATACACATACTAGTTTAATACTCGAACCCACTTACTCATTTGGTACTCAAATATGCAACTTTTTAAGCTCATCAGAAAAATTATGTTTCCTGGTAATTTCTGCATTTCCACTTCTACTTTCCAGATTACGGTATATAGTCATCGTTTGACCCGCTCTTGGTTTTTTCCGTTTTTCTTGAGACCTGTCTACGGTTGTTTGTGGTAATTTATCGCCAAACGCAGAAACTGCTCCCTACTGACTGCATGATAATGCTTCCCAGACGAAGCTGCCTTGTATGTTAGTGCTTCCACTTTAATTTCCTTTTAGTATTTTTCCTTCTTGATTTTCAGGATGTTGTTTCCTCTTTCAAACTTTCCGGCTTCTCCTGTTGTGGTTTTTCAAAGGTGATATTTAGTTTGTTATTCCGTGTTAATATTTTACGGTTTTCTCCTGTTGTGGTGTTTATTTCAGTTCTCTTATAAGGTTTATTTCATCCTAAATTTTTTTTAAAAATATTCTTCCAGTTGTGACCTTAGCAGTTTAGCGCTGTCGCAATTTGTAGTTATGTATTTTATACTTTTTCTCTTCAATTTTCGTTATTATTATTATAAAGGTTATTTTTGGTAAAAAAATTATAACCTCATTTTTTACATCAGGTGTATTTTTTTAAATCTGTTAACCTCAAAAATACGTTATTTTTTTAAGGCCATGGGAAGTATGTGTGCCACCCACTTTATGAACTTTTGTGTATTGAAGGGGTTCTATTTTCCCACCTATGATTTATTCGGTCATCTGCTGATAACTTCAGAAAATACAAAAGAAAAAATACCTAAGAATGGCTTCATTTGCGTAAACTTAGACAACATTAAACGATTTGCTTTGATTCAAGAGGAGAGGACAACATTAAGGAGCTTTTTTCACTTGTGTGTTATAAGGAGGTTTATTTGAGCGTTTTAACTGAGTTTATTTATAATAGGTTGACCAAGCAGGAATTAAAATTTTCAAAGGTTAAAAAAGATTATGGAATTTATAAACTTGATTATTTATAAGCACGTAAATTCAAGTTTATGAGCAATTTTGTACAATAAATAAAATTTTTAAAAATCCCGCCTTCTCCCAACAAACACATGCTATTAAAATTCTAATTAATTTTGGGTAATAAGCTAAATGAATTCCTTTTTACAACTCAATCTCATATATATTTCGACATAATACTACTGTAAAATAATTGTCTGTATAAAGGATTAAAATACAGTAGAGTATATGAAGGCATGATTCCGGGCTCTAAGGGAAGGTAGGAAGAATGGTCCTTATATTTCATAAAGTTTATTAACCACTTCTCTGAATGCATTGAAAGTGAATGTAAAGTCATATCATGATGCGCGCTTTCATTGCAGAATAACGCACAGCAGTGCAATGTTTAGTTGAAGTAACGGAGTGTGCAGCGATTATTTATAGTCAAATCCTGGGTGTTTGTGATGATCATTATCTAGGTTGAACTGCAGAGAGTAAATTATATAAATAAAAGTTTTATAAATAGGATCTGTCAAGACCAGGACAAATAAACATCAGGATCTCCTATGAATTCATTACTTCTGAAAGTTTAGCTAATCGAAGATATAAGAGTCATAACTGATGCTCCCTCAGTGCATTGTTCTGTTCTCGATTCAGCCATTTTAAGCTTGATTTTTTACATTGACATTATTATTTAAATTCACATTAATTTGTCATTTACATTCACTTTTTATGTTCTCATGTTAGCTGAAAAATTTAATTGTACGCAATCTGCGTCTTACTTCTGTTGAGGTACTTTGTCCGCACCATGCGCGCTGTTAATGCTGCTGTATTTTGAAGCTATAGCGCATGTTCACTTCTCATTTGGGCAATCTTTGAACACGCGAATAAAGCAATAAAACAGCATGAAAAAAAGCACACAAATGAACATGCTAAGGCTTACGAGTAAGAATCTTTCTCAGTGTCTAAAATTACTAAAGAAAACGTTTGACGTTGCAAAAAGTAGTTTAATTAATAGGGAAATTTGAACTAGATCATAAAAGAAGGGAGATAGGAAACAAGTGAGGGGGGATATTCATGAATGCTTTTCAGCTTCTGATATTGACTTGTTGGACTTGCAATATTTTTAAAAACTCTAATAATAAAACTAACTCATTAATTTAATCTTTACATCTTGCAGACCTGGGTTTCTCACACCATCCCCTCACCTGTTTCTTATGTATTCTTCTGTATTCAAGCTTGACCCTATTTAATTAGCTGTAGAAGTTTCATGTTTATAAAAACGAAACAAGGGTTAGTTCATTTTTTGTGCCATTGTTTGTACTTTTTTCACATTGCTTTACTTAATTTATAAGTAGCACAAAGTATGCAAGCAATCTTCATCTAGTCCATATGTTCGAATCATTTGTGATACGTTATTATTAAAATTATTAAAATTTTTTCATTAAATTAATAATCACACACCCACCCAAATATTCTTAGCAAAATATTCTCTTTTCCTCAAACATTTAATAATTTATCTCAGAACTTAAAAACTGCATAATTTATCTTGATTAATTATCAGCTTACAGTATAAATAATTATAAAATAAATTTGTTTTTCCTCGGAAAACTTATTATTCTTCAAAAAGCATAGCAGATTATGCTTGAAGTTTTTATCTATAAAATCAAACGTATTTACATGTTGAGGGGAAAAAATAAGCAATAAAGTTAAAAAAATATTTTTAATCTTTTTTCTTTTCTATATCCTAAAAAAATTATATTCCCTGGGTCGATTCAATGTTTTAGTTTTGAAAGTTGATATAATTATTGGCATCATGATAATTAAAACATATGTTAAGCAGCCAATTATTAACTCTCCGTAGATTAAACTATTTTATATTCGATTATTCGATACTAATTAAGATTGGGTAGAGAAATATTTTAAATAAAGCGAGAATAATTGCTTAAATATCAACAGAAGAGATAAGGCATTTCTGTAGAAAGCAAATATGAATAAAATAAGTTTGAATATACGTTATTAAAAAAAATAATTTCACACAGATTTTGTTGTTGTTGAATAAAATCAGTTCAGGATAAATAATTTCATTGAAGTGAAGAAAATTAAATATTAAATGTTTTCCTGCAATGCATGTTGATCAACGTTTATCAGATCAATATTTATGTATGAAAGCATGAACTTAAAAGCTAATTTTCCAATGACAATTATTTTACCAAGATTTAAACAAAGTCAGAAATGATTTTTTTTTTACACTTTTATTCCTCACTGACAGTGAGTGCTAATGTGTTATATAAAAGTGTATCTTTTGCTCGAAAATGAAAGGAAGGCTTAAGATTACTAGCCTCGGCATGTTATCCCAAGTCAAAATTTTTGATGGTTTTCCATTGATGGACCAACATAAGTAACCATCACCTCTCACTGTAGGAATTTGGACTGATTTATGATGGTCCAACATAAAAATAACAACTTATTTCGATGGTTTGTTCATGTGAAACCATCAGAAATTCCCATCATATTGTCTTAGAAATCAAATTTTGGGACGATCATGAATCACCAACCATCACCTCAATGTAAGAATTCAGACTGGTTTATGATAGACGAACATAAAAAAATAGTCTAATTGTTTTGATAGTATATTCCTGCTGAACCAACAAGAATTATTATTAAGCCATCGTGGAAATGCATTGTTGTACCAATATGGTCCTTCACTAATTTTCATCATAGCATCTTAGAAATCAAATGTTGGAACGATCATGAACAACCATCATCCCAATATAGGAATACGGACTGATTTATGATGGTTTTGATGGTATAATCCTGAGAACCAATAGGAATTCCCATTAAAACATCATAGAAATCTTTAGTTGGAACCATCACGTATTCTTGGTCCATGAGAGTCAAACTTCTCTTGATGGTTAACCATCATAGTATTAAAGTAACATTTTCCATCACAGAATGATGAAAGTCTGTTGACATATCAAAAACCATGCACACATAAGTAAAAATGTTGGATGATGGCGACCATCAAATGATATTGGACCATCATGAAGCGCACTGAAACCAACATAAATTATCAAAGTTTTTTGATGGGACCATCAAGAATTTTGATTTGTGATGTAGTTTTTATTTGTTGATTTATTCATTCAAATTATTTTTGTTTTGATTAACTTGGGTACTTTTGGTTATTGAAAAACTAAATCACCACCGCAAGAACAAATAGAATCCACCTTAATTGATTAAAAGAAAATATTTCTTGTTATTTATTAAAATGTCAAGACCTTTTCATTGCTTATAAGGGGAAAATATTGATAATTTGTATTTGATATCTACTTAATTATTGAGATAGGAATAAAATAAAAAAAGTTGAGTTTATTTTTCCTTTTTAAGTGCCTTTCTTCGACTTTTGTTGATTTTTTATTCAGGTTATAAATAATTGTATCAAACATGTTAAAATTTATCGACAATTTCCTCACAAGTTTTAAATCTTAGTTGAAAACTATTATTTTTAATATGTAAACTAAATAAACATATCATGCTTAACTTCTGAGCAAAACATAAGTAAATCATTTTCTTGGCAGTTTATCGCCAATACCATAAAAACATGGTTCTTCGCTAAGCATTCAAATTTAAAATAATTACTTTAATTAGCTCCCTCTTTTAAATTCTGTTCTATTTAATGAGCTTAAGGTCATTAGGAAGTCATAAGGACTTTTAGAAAGTCATTAGAAGTCTGTTCTCGTTAAAGCTATGCCTCAGTCAACACAAAGCTCATTAAAAAGCCTTTATTCAAATTTTTTTTATTATCTCGAGCTTAGAAATGTTTAAGACCTGAACTATATTTAAAGTAAAATGTCACTTAAGTTTTGTTATCTTATATAATATGAATTTTGCATTATAAAAATCGTTATTAAACTGAGTTTTTTCCCTTTTTTTGGAGTAAGTCATTTAAAATACTTAATTTAAATTCGAGAGTTTCTCTTTGGCACCATAAGTAATCTGAAGTTAAAGTTTTTACATTTTTAGTAACCATTTTATTTGATGGTCTCTAGTTTAATTTAGTATTTTCTGATTGAGTTTTGATTTGAATGCACGCAGTCTTAGTTTTATTTTTTTTATTTCACTATAATGCAGAATAAGAAGCTTCTCGAACCTCCTTCGAAAGTTTATATAATATATTCTGACTGAATTGATTTTAATTTGAATGCACGCAGTCTTGTTATTAAATTGATATTGCATTATAAATCAGAATTAAAAGCCTCTAGATCTAATGTATTTTTTGCTGGAGAAAGGCATAATAAAAGAATTTGCAACCTCTTTGCCTAATTTTTCATTCTTAAATTTTAAACCGTGATGCAGTTAGTTTTATTTATTTATTGATTTATTTATTGTTGAATTTGGGGAAAACAAATGCTCTAATAGTTAACTTTTGAAGACTGCTGGCTGGAAATCAAATGAAAAACAATTTTTCCGGTTTCTTTAACAATTTTCAGCATGAATGCAAATGAATTATTTTTGAACTAAAACATTTTTGAAAACAGGACATCATAACTTGAGGGGAAATTTTAAAAAAAACCTTTCTTTGAAACGGTTGCGAAGCCGAGATTATTCGAAACACATAATTCAAGTAAATTTTTAATGCTTTTAATTTTTTTATCTTTTATTATTTACATCTTTTATTTTCTTAAATTAGCGTAGCATTCAACGTGTTAATATATTAATTTAAATATTCCAATATAAGACCTTCAAATCATAAAATGATCCAAACTTTGTAACAGAATTTTTTTTTTTTTTTTTTTTTTACATGAGGCATTTTTTTGGAGAAAAAAACCTTTTTTTACCGTTTCTCAAATCAAACAGTATACCATTAGAGTTTTTTAAAAAAATAGAAAGTTAACGGCATTTAACATAAACAGAACATTTATTTGTAGCTAAATCTATATTATACAAAATTATAATTCCCATAACCTATTTTCCATAACCTATTAGCCAGAGTTGTGCAATTATTTCTCCAATTAGAATTTGCTCATTATTTTTCGTTTAAACCTAAGATAACCACAGCAGTTCCGTTCCGTCTGCTTGTAGATCGCGACTAATTTATCATTGCATTTCAAAGCCATCTGCACAATTATTGAACTGAGGGCGGCTTTTCAAGAAGAAGTAGAAAACAATCAATAGATAAAGGCAAAGCTTTAAACAACTTCGTTCTATTAACGATGGATTTTAAATCTTCTTTGACGTCCAGAATTCCTTTCGCATTTCACATAACTTAATTTTCTAGAATGGCTATTAGTAGTTTGAATAATGAACTTGCCGAGTTTCATCTTGACTCGGGGAACAGCGCAAAGTTAGGGAGAAGAATCACACGAATATATATATATTTATATATAGCTTGATAATTGTTGATAATAACAGTTACATTTCCCGGAATAAATAATAGACTTAGTTTTGAAGAAATGAAACTAACAAGGGAAACTAGGGAAGGGTGACTCGGCAATTTTGAAATAAACTAGTGGTATGTATGCCTTATGAGGAATAATTTTAGGGGGCAACATTCGTTTCGGCCCATAGAAGGTCCTATGAGAGATTAAAAATAATTCAATATATGGAAAAATCGGTATTTTATAACTTCAGTGCAGACTATTAATTATTGTAATTGTCTCATACTCCGATTAATTTTGTGGTACTTTCATGTACTAGTTATATAATGCACATTGATTGTCAAAATTGATTTCGAAAATTTTATATATCTGTAGTTTTTCAGAAAAACCTGTTAGGCTAATTTAAAAATAAAAAAAATTACATCAAATTTTTAAATTTTTTTTTCTAAAAAACTTTCCAAATGAATTGGAGTATGTAATTGCAAATCAATTAATAAATTAATAATTAATTAATTTTCTGATTAATTTATTAATTAGCAAATTAATTAATTATCCAATTAATTACAAATTAATTAGATTATGAGACAATTACAATAACTAATAGTCTACATTGAAGTAATAAAATACCTATTTTTCTATATATTGAATTATTTTTTATCTCTCACAGGACCTTCTATGGGCCGAAACGAATGTTGCCCCCTAAAATTATTCCTCATAAGGCATACATCCCACTAGTTTATTTCAAAATTGGCGAGTCACGCTTCCCTAGTTTCCCTTGTAAGTACACATTATATGGAAAATATGTGTATTTTTAATAATGCAAAATGGTACAAATATTGTCACATCAAAAAAAAAAAATGAAAAATTTGTCTTCTTGCCAGAATGAAACAGGTATGAGAATCTCAGTAAGATATATGATTACCTTGGATAATAATGGATGTTTTGCATCTTTTATTTATGCTGTTCACTAAACTATGTGAGTGTCTTAGGGAATATTGTCCCACATCTCTCTCAAGGCGGTTATCAGCTCTAACACAGTTCAGGGAGAGCGTGTTTTTTGTGAAACGCGTCTGCAAAGAGTTGGCTCCATAGGATTCAGGTCCGAGGATTAGGCAGGCCTTTGCAAACGGACAATACTTTATAGTGTGTCCGATACCAAAACTCTATTGTGCGGCTGCTCTTTGTCGTTTATAAACAGAAACTCTGAACCAACCACACCCTTAAAAAGACATCCAGAATAAAATTTCTTTAATACCGCTAGGATGTAGCGCTTCCTCGCTTAAAGATGTGTAGTGTTGTTCTAACATTGTGCGTTATGCCTGCCTACATCAGCACGGCTATGCTTCTTTTCAATAAATTTTTAACTCACGGTGTCAAAAACTATTCAACTCAACCCAATCTCATTTCTTTTCCAAGTAATTTTCATCATAATGTATTCTTTCACAGTAAATCTGTTTGTAAATTTTGTTTTGTTTAATGGACAAACAGTTTCTTTTGCTTTAACTTTTATTTCTATGAACTCTAGTTTCAATCTTTTGATGCGTTTAATTAATTTTTTAGATAAAGATTATTTGCCTTTTCCTTTCTCTCAAACAAAAGAGATCGTTTTTAAAATCATGTTTCCATTGAAAAGCAGGGAATGCACATGACAGTTAGGGGATATGAAAATCTTATCCATTGTTCTTGAAACTATTACAAAGAGAGAGGGGAATGAATTATTTTTTAGAAAAACCGAAATATAAAAATAAAATATACAAATAAAAAAACTGCAACTCATTTGTAGTTTCTTAGATTCAGATTCCATTGTAGAAGAGGACAAATGCTGTTAAAGTTAATTGCAGAGATGCCAACTGCTCCGGACACGCCAGAATAATTTTTTAAAAAAAACGGTAAATAACTACAAATTAAATTTTGCAAATATTTGACTATTTTTGCTTGCTTATTAAAACGTATATCATGACATAACTACTATAAAGTGATGAATTATATAAGCCTACGCATTATTTAGAAATAATTGCGGATAAAAATCTGCTAAATTGAATTTATTGAACCAAGAATCACAATTGATAAACTACCACTTTGAAATATATATTTGCTGTCCGGAGCAAGTTGGCATCTCTGTGCTCGAATTACTCTTAAAAACATTCTTCTCTCACAATCTTGATTTGGCGAGGTAAAATTTTTGATTGAATTTTTTTATCAAAATGTTATGTGCCCTTCACAAGCTATTATTTTTTATCTCT
>NC_092213.1:78510504-78518223 GCF_043381705.1 Parasteatoda tepidariorum | reverse complement strand
ATATAAATACACACACAGGCTTGTGTGATCATTACAAGTACGGTTTATAAACCGTTGAAAAAATGAGAAAAATAAATAAGACATGATTCCAGGGTTACGAATTCGACTCCACTAATTCAATGCTATAAAGTTTTTGGCATGTCGGTTCGCCAAATTTGTTTCATATTCTACGAATGTTTCTCTTTTAATATTTAATGCGACGGAATTGTGCTGTTTGTTTTTCCGGTCGGATAACTTAATAATATACACTGCGCAAAAACAGAAGACTAAACACCTTAATAACCTCTGTACTAAGACCAGATTTTAACATAATAAGATACAATTTAAATAATTCGAAATCATATCATAACATTCATACAATTTAAATAATTCGAGATCATAATTTAGTTAATTAATTCGTATTAATGATATTTGTAATTAAAAAAAATCTCTCTGAAAAACCAGACCTTTATTTGGACAGGTTTCAATTCTAAACCTTCAAGATCTACGGGTTAGACGTGATTTAGAAAATACGGTCCTAATAGTTTGGTTAAGACAGCGTAGGAAATTGGATAACGTACTGTTAATTCACTCACTTAATTAAGTCGGAAATTTTGATAACTCTTCGCCATATCTCCGGAACTAATGAAGGGAACCAAAAATTTTGCACACAATCATAAATATTGTTTATCCCAAAATAATTCCATGCAAAAAATTTTTTTTCTATAATGGTTTATTACTTAAGTTACTTACTGTTGAAAAATTTTTGAATAGTAAGATATACTCTCAGATCAGTAAGATTAATCCAAATAAATCTGTGTAATTTTAAACAACTAAATCTAATATTACTATGACAAGAAACGCAAATAATGAATTAACATTAATTATTCGCTGCCCTCCTATTTAAACTATGAAGACCAAATTTTCTAGATTGCGGCTATCCCCTTCCCCTTACTTTGAGGGCCAGGAATCGAAATTACTAGGAAAATTAATTTGCATGCAGAGAAATGACATTTTTGTACACACATTTTTTAATTTAAAATATCTTCTGAACCATTAATCAGCATAATTAAGGCGGGCTCATCTAACCGTTAAGATTAAGCCTTAGAACGTGATGATAAGATCAAAAGTCATTAAGGTGATATTATTTTAATTATTCGCATTTAACTTAGGTCTGTATTTAGATTTTTAGAAGTGCAAAATTTTTTACTCATTTGTTATTTAGACTAGCAAAAATAAAACTGATTTTGATGTTGTTAATAAACATAAGTTACTAAAAACGAATTACGAACTGTACTTTTGCCTGTTTTTTCTTCACTTTTAGGTGCATTTATTATCTTTGTCACTATTTTAAGTAGCATTGAAAGAGAAATAAAAATTAGAGAAATATTTTTTAAGTTAGATTTAAAAGAACTTTACAAGATTTAAAAGAACTTGAACCGCAATAATTGCATTGAATACCGTCATAAGCGACACATATTTAAACAGTATGTGCAACACAAATTCATTTGGTTTCACTTAGAGCAGAAAATTAAACATAAGAGAATAAAAGAGAGAGATTAACGTCTTTGAAGGCCAGGTCACCGGGCGGTTAGCGTGCCTGACTACGNCACAGCACATAAGCAAACAATTACAAAATTCATAACTGCACCACGATTACAAAGCACAATTGCGTAATGCAGATGACAATAATGCGTATCACATTAGTTAATAAAAAAAATAAAAAAAAAAATAAAAAAAAGAGGAAACAACAAATAAAGCAAGAACAATAGTGAGTACACCAGTACATATAGGTGAACAGCAAACAGCAAATGGATATGAAAAACAGCATATGTAGTTGTTGACAAGAAGAAACGTAATTTTTCCTTTTTTTAAATTTTCATTGTGTCAAATTTTGAAGAATACTAAAAAAAAAGAGAAAAGGAAAGAAGCCAATGGCTGTGGGTTCGAATCTGTGTGTTGTGCTTAGATGTGTGAATGTTGCCCACCTTATGAACGGGTACTGTGGAGTGGGTAATGTTGCTCGCCTTCGTGACTTTGGTCTCAAGATGCTCGCCATGCAAAGCAAAATGATCAACTCTTACGGCACTTCCATTGCGAAGAACAATAAATTCAGAGCCTGTCGTTAAAAAAAATTATTAAAAAAAAGATTAACGTCCTTACATGAATAAGCTGAAGCATTGGATTACTTATACGTTATGCTGATGAAAAGAAATTTCAAATCACTTTTATTAATATGATTAAGTTATTTTTTGAAGGAAGTACACATTACATAGGTGAGCGTCATATTTAGCATTTACCTCAAACTATATGTTTAACACGTTCACACCAGGGTGACCCACCGGTGGGTCACCCTGGTGTGCCCGTTCATAAGGTGGGCAACATTCACACATCTAAGCACAACACACAGAGAAACATCCACGCACAGAGCGGAATTCGAACCTACAGCCATTGGCTTCGTAGTCAGGCACGCTAACCGCCCGGTGACCCGGCCTTCAAAGACGTTAATCTCTCTCTTTTATTCCCTTATTTTTAATTTTTTGCTCTAAGTGAAACCAAATGAATTTGTGTTACACATACTGTTTAAATATGTGTCGCTAATGACGGTATTCAATGCAATTATTGCGGTTCAAGTTCTTTTAAATCCGATTTATCACCGGTGGGTCACGCTAGATTGTCTCATCTTGGCAGCGCACCGGAGTAAAAACTGGTAACAAATAAATTTCACTTTTTAGTTTTTTTCCGGGAATAATAAAAATCCGTAACTACCAATTGTTTTTAACGGATGCAATTTTTATATTGAATTGCTTCTTCGCAGTGATAAATTTCCTTATAGAGAATTGTGATTGTTGAGAATTGACTAACTTCTCCCGAATATTATCTAATATTGAAATAGTTCTTCGACCAGTATTTTCTCTTTTCCCGTACCAGTATTTTCACTTTTCCCGGCGTGAACGTGTTAAGAATGAATATGGGCATAACTTTAAAAAAAACATTGCTCAAAATGTTTACTTAAGCAAAGGAAAATAGCTCGAATTATGCATTTGGCGTGAAATTTTATTTCTATATTTAAAGTGGTAGTAAAATGTATGCTTTCTATAGATTCTTTGCATTTATAAACTTAATTTATAATCTTTTTAACCACCACTATATTTAAATAAATTAAGTATATATACTAATATTTAATATTGTCATGGTAGGTTGCAGAAGCTGTTTAAACAGTGTATATTCTGCATAAAAATGCAATTTAAATTCCAACTTACTACCAGTGGGAAAAATCATTCTCGAAAGGCTTAAAAGTTGCCAGGTATGGCATTTAAGAAACAACAGCACAAAATGCGTGATTAAAAAGTGGACATAAATAAACGAAAATCAATCTGACTCAAAAATATATTTTATGTATATTTTGATCCTCTTGAAATTAGCTTGCGCAAGGATTGTTATGCTTTGATATATTTATTGTAATTACTTATATGTAGTGGTGGTCAAATTCATTTATAATTATCATTATTATTCAAAAAGTTAATTGGAATAACCTGAGTATTGCTACCACTTTAAATATGAAAATAAAATCTTCCGGAAGAGTTGGCAGGTATGACATTCCACTTTTCAAACTATCTCATGGGTATTATTTTTTTTAAGAATTAACAAATGAGTAAAAATAAATTGGTAATATGTAAAGTCATTCACTTGCATGAATAGTTTTTTTTATTTTATCTTTTCTCATAAAAACTTTAAAGGAAGAAATTTCTTTTTAAACGGTTGCCACGGTTCTCATAAATGAATATATTAGTATATGTAAATATATGCTAATAATTCCTTTCCTATGTTTTACCATTTTGTCGTTTCGAGATTTAAGTATGAAAAATTTGTAATATATTCACCCATGTCGATCTTAGACCCCCCCCCTTCCTTTGATCGGCAATGATTATGCTTACATAATGTTTAAGAAAGTGAATGATATTCCTGGCNAAATTTCATTTTTTAGTTTTTTTCCGGGAATAATAAAAATCCATAACTACCAATTGTTTTTAACGGATGCAATTTTTATATTGAATTGCTTCTTCGCCGTGATAAATTTCCTTACAGTGAATTGTGATTGTTGAGAATAGATTAACTCCTCCCGAATATTATATAATATTGAAATAGTTCTGCTACCAGTATTTTCACTTTTCCCGGCGTGAACGTGTTACGAATGAATATGGGCATAACTTTTTAAAAAAAAAACATTGCTCAAAATGTTTACTTAAGCAAAGGAAAATAGCTCGAAATATGCATTTGGCATGAAATTTTATTTCTATATTTAAAGTGGTAGTAAAATGTATGCTTTCTATATATTCTTTGCATTTATAAACTTAATTTATAATCTTTTTAACCACCACTATTTTTAAATAAATTAAGTATATATACTAATATTTAATATTATCATGGTAGGCTGCTGAAGCTGTTTTAACATACAGTATATATTCTGCATAAAAATGCAATTTAAATTCCAATTTACTACCACTGGGAAAAATCATTCTCGAGAGGCTTAAAAGTTGCCAGGTATGGCATTTAAGAAACAACAGCACAAAATGCGTGATTAAAAAATGGACATAGTTTTATTCCACTTTTCAAACTATCTCATGAGTATTATTTTTTTTAAGAATTAACAAATGAGTAAAAATAAATTGGTAATATGTAAAGTCATTCACTTGCATGAATAGTTTTTTTTATTTTATCTTTTCTCATAAAAACTTTAAAGGAAGAAATTTCTTTTTAAACGGTTGCCACGGTTTTTATAAATGAATATATTAGTATATGTAAATATATGCTAATAATTCCTTTCCTATGTTTTACCATTTTGTCGTTTCGAAATTTAAGTATGAAAAATTTGTAATATATTCACCCATGTCGATCTTAGACCCCCCCCCCTTCCTTTGATCGGCAATGATTATGCTTACATAATGTTTAAGAAAGTAAGCGATATTCCTGGCCCAGTCCGAAGTTCAACATAAAAAAAAAGCACTGACGAGATGACATCGCTCTTTATGGACTTACGGTATAAAGACTACAGTTCCATAAAGCATACCTGCCAACTTTCACTCCTTCCGATAATGGATTTTCAGAGTGGTTGTAAAACAATAACCGAAAATCAATCAGATTCAAAAATGTATTTATATTTTGATCCCGTTGAAATTTACTTGCGTACAGATTATTATGGTTTCATATATTTATTGTAATTATTTATATGTAGTGGTGGTCAGACTCATCTATAATTATCATTATAATTCAAAAAGTTACTTGGAATAACCTGAGTATTGCTACCACTTTAAATATGAAAATAAAATCTTCCGGGAAATCCGGAAGAGTTGGCAGGTATGCATTATGTACAAAATTTTTAGTCATGTAGAAAGTAGCTTTATGTAAAAAAGAAAGAAATTGTATATTTAAAACTAATTCATGACATACTGTCATTATATAGGATTGTGACTTGAAAAATTTATCTGAACACTAAATTTGTCGACATGGATTTATCATATTAAATTTTATACTTAAAGAGATAATAGAATTTATAAATTTCTTTTTAATAATCGTTTTTTTTAATTTAATTTAAAATGATTTTCACCACCACTAAATATAAATAAATAAATGAAAAGTCATTTAAATGATATCAATTGCAATTGATTTATTTATGTCAACTTACGTATATATATGTCAAATTATGTTTATATTTATATATGTCAACTTAGATTCGATGAATCAGATATTCAAATGTTATATTTACTCAAGCAAAGTGCTTGTTTTTCTATTAGCTACCACATCGACTGCTAAATTCAAATTGTTATTACTATAAATTTTCTGTAAATTTCTAGATGTATGGGATAGGGGCCGCTAAGAGGCCCAGGTGCCCAATTTTTGTAAATAAAAAAAAAAAAAAATTGCAATTGACCCTTTTCAATTGCAGTTAATAAATAGCACAAGCTTGTTAAAAGCTTTTGTAAATAAAAAGTGTATCTTTTCATGACCAAATGCATACCTGCCAACTTTCACGCATTTGGCGTAAAATTTTATTTTTATATTTAAAGTGGCAGTAAACATATACAACTTTTTCTTTTATAAACAAATTTTTAAATAATTTTGATCACCACTATTCTTAAAAAAATTAAGCATATAGATAATTAAGCGTTACTTTCATGTTTGTCAGCTAACGTTTCTTCAAATACAATGCATTTTTTTGCTTTCAACTGAAATTTTAATTCCATTTCACTACCACTGGGAAAAATCATAATGGAAGGGATCAAAAGTTGGCAGGTATGCAATTGTATAATTCATCATCTGAACAAGTAAATGTTCACAAGATAAAAAAAATATGCAATTATGTTATTGATTCATTATATTGAACATAAATCTATGTTTTTCCAAGATAAATTTCAAATATGAAGTAATTAAAAACTAGCCTTTCTTTATTTTTAAAAATAATTTCCTGACAATATTTGTCTCGTATTTGTTGATCACTAAATGCCACATAGTACAGTTTCTCAAAGGCTGAACTGCCGCTTTCTATAATTGCAAGCCTCCACGAAATATTTTTAATGTATTTCATTCAGACTACTATGCAATTAAATCAATTGACAGTATAGAAATAGAAAATTCAATAAAAACAAGAAAGTGGTAGCAAATATATGTTTTAAAATCTCTTTGATTAAATAATACAATATATATTGTCTTATTCCCCTGATGCACTCCATACATTAATTCTGTCCCACCACGCATTAACCCGTTTTGTCCCTATTTTTTATATATTGAAATGATACAAAAAGTGGTTTTATGGAAAAAGTGGTATACTACATTATCAAAATTAATTGGTTTTTCTACTGTTAGAGCATTCAAAAAGTCTTTGATAGATCAAAAAGTACTTGCTCCTTATAATTCTAGATCTAATCAGAAATAACTAAATCATTGTGGTATCTGATAATCTTTTAATTCACTCAGATAAATGAAAATACTGAAAAAAGTTTCCCATCACAATGAATGTCTTTGAAAAAAGGAACTGTCCTAAATATATGAAACTGGGCGTTAACCGGTTAATTCATCAAATACACAAATTTTAACGTGAGATACATTTTTACAAGAATTTTTATAAAAGTTTGATTCATGTTCAAAACTGGTTCACTTATCTAATGTAATAATCTGCGCAGATTACTTACAAAAACAGTGTTGAAATTTTCTGATATAGTGAATGGCTTACCAGACATAAAAAAGTGTATGTCCGCTGACGCGGACACGCACTTTGTATCCAGTCATATCGGCATCAAAATAGTTAATCTTTCCAATTAGTGTCTTGTTTTTTTGTAAAACATTAATTTCGTTGTTTATAAAAAAGTGGTAGAGTAGTTACTTTTTATTTGTTACTAGGGGGCCGTTCAAAAAGTACGTACATCCCGAAGGGGGGGGGGGGGAGATTTGCTATTATGTACGGTTTTGTACGATGGGGAGGGGGGGAGGTATTATACAAAGTACGTACTTTATAAACATACACCAAATTTAAATTTGACTTTATCCTACACACTCCTTAAGTAAATATTTAATTTTATTTAAAACATAATTATTTTAATTTTTATGAAAAAGGGGGGTAGACTAATAAAATGTACGTACTCTAAGGGGGGCGAGTAAGATCTTATGTACAGTAATGTACGAAAGGGGGGGAGGGGTTTAAAATTTCTCCATTTTTGTGTACGTACTTTTTGAACGGCCCCT
>NC_092213.1:78480467-78509913 GCF_043381705.1 Parasteatoda tepidariorum | reverse complement strand
TTAATCTATATATATATATTCAGATTTATCTACAGTTCTGTATTTCAAATACTTATTTAATTTTTGGTCACAATAATTTTTTTTTTTGATTTAGGGACTACTTACTAATACGGGGCAGCAAACTACTACCCTTTTTGTAAAATGTTTTATAGAGTAATTGGCAATTAAAAACTAAAGCTTTCAGAGCTTTTACAGTTTTAACCAAAAATTTTATCCAAATTAACCAAAATTTTAAAAGCTTCGCCGCAAAAGTAATGGCCTATGCCTATGTGCATTGTTTATCTAAGCACCAGCCCTACGACGGGTTTATCTCATTCATTTGAGTGGGTAATGAGCACATTTGAGTTGACACAAAAATAATGGGGGAAAATTGGCTACATATGAATTCCATACACGCATTGGTGTGGAAAATTACCTAGAATCAAATTTTAAAAACAAATAACAGTGCGTGCACCTTGAAATATAAGCTTAAGTACCACTAGAAAAAATCTTTAAAAAAAGCATAGAAAGTTGGCAGCGCTGGTAATACAAAAATTAATACCTAATAACGACATACATATTTTTTTAATTCTTTCTTTTAATTGTATTGGTTGATTTGACACAAATTTACATCAAGCTTATTAAAAAAGTAAATACAATGTGATTATTACTTAATGAGAAATAAACGTTTTTATGTTAGATACTGTTAAAAAATATATTTATCATAAAATATTGGATAATAAGATAATATTATAGAATTAACTTATAATAAAGGGAGAGTGCTTTTAGTTTTAAACCTTTATTTTTTGGAGGAATAATTAATCAAAATAATGCTATAACAGCTCAGAATGCTACTCGAAACTGATGAAAAATAAATATTACAGGAGAATACCATTCAATAATAAATAAATTAGGTATAAAAGGTATTTTTACCTGTGAAATAAAATAAAAAAATATTTCACAGTAAAAAAAAATATTTCAGGGGTAACAATACTTTTATTAATTTTCTGCTGCTGAAAATCAATGAAATATGGATGTTCTTTGTTCTTTAAAGAATCATACTATCTAATTTTCTGACAAGTAAGTTTATGTGAATGAAAAATAGTTTTAAACCATAATGGTTCTATGTTACATAGAGTCGTGCAAATATTTTATTATTCTTTCCGCACATAATAAAATAAACATTGTGTCGAAACGAAGTGTGAATCTGCAAATAAAATCCTTTTTACCAAAGCGGATTTTCGAGGAAAATAATTGTTTGTCTCACAAATGTTCTTTTTTTTCTTCAAAAGAAAATATTTGGAAACACACTAAATCACTTTCCTATGACATTATTTTTCTTTTTCAGAGTCCGGGCACCTTCTAAAAAATCGTTTGGAAAGATCAAGAGTATGTCTTTTTCGAGGGAAAAAAATGGCATTACATTGATAAAAGTTGTTGGAGCGTAACCGTATAAATAGAAATTTAGTATCGTTCGTAAATTGTATTTCGCTCCACTATTCTTTTACTTACACAGTGAATGTCGTTTCGAAAAGATTTTCTTATTGAATAAAAGTAACGATAACGGTTATAGCAGTTTATTATTTGCATTTCAAATATGAAATGTGAATTAAAATGGTCTCAATTTGTATAAAAAGAACATTATTTATATTTTAAGGTAACAAATATATTTTTTTCACTAATGGTTAAGTTGTCTGTAAATTTCGTAGTGTACAAATTCTAAGTAAAATATTACATGCAACGAAATTCATTTTTAATACTGCAGTACCTCATTTAACGAGACGCTCTGGGCGACAAGTAAATGCTCATTAAATTATTTTCACGTGCTAAATCGGAATTGAAATATGGTACAAATAAAATAAAAACATTTTACGTGATTTAGTTCTAAACAACCGTTATCAGGAAATGAGAAATATGTTTCCCACACTGACAATTTCTTTATGCATCATAAAAAATAACCATAACCGGTTCGTTATTTTTATATCTAGTAGTCTATAGCGACCCGCTATCCTCTTTGACAATTTCTTAACTAAAAAATAGTTAATATTTGACTTAATCAGTGCAAGTAACAATTTTTAATAAAAATAAAAGCTTACATTATAATTTTGACCAACTACATCCAAGAAGTAAAACCTCCAAAAATGAGTTGTTAAAGGCTGCTTGATTGTAAATTAGCTACCAGTTAGTGTATTTTCATTAGTCAGAATAATAATATGATGAGACTGTTAATAAACAAAAAAGATTTAGATATCTTCGGTTATCATCAGTATATATAATCGATATAACCTATATATAGATATCGCCCTGTAAGTTATTTATATATCACATATTGATCAATGTAATATTTATTTACCAACCATTCTAAACATTATTTACTGCTTATTAAAAGTGGTGTTTCTTTCTAATATTTGAAAGTAATATAACGATAAGTCGTTTTTGCGCTACTCTAAAATTTATGATCGCCATTTTTCTTTATTTACCTTTTCATTTACATCTTTTTACCAATCCAAAGGTTACGACTAATTCATCTGCTATGGGAACGAAAAATTGTGAAAAAAATATGACTAGGAAAAACTAGGGGATAGAATTCCAATGGTTGCTGAGCAAAATGACTAGATTTCTATGAGTGGAAGCTCTAAAACCATGTTTTGCTTAATCTATTAACGTCAAATCAATAAAAAGGGAAACAAATAATAATAAATAAAAATAAGTTGCTTTAGTTTAATCATATAGCCGGCCAGGTGGCCGAGCAGTTACCTTGCCTCACTGCGAAGCCAATGGCTGCAGGATCGAATCCCACTCTGGGCTTGGATGTTTCTCTCTCTGTGTTGTCCTCCTCGGTTGTGTGTGAATGTGGCCCACCCTATGAACGGGTATCTGTGGCAATGTGGCGTGGGTAATGTTGCTCGCCTCCGTGACTTCGGTTCACAGGTACCAACTGGGTAACGTTAAATAAGTAACACTTCTGGCATCTTCCAAGGTGAAGAACATATCGCTGGTTCAAAGTTAAAACGACACTTCTGCACTCACTTCTCATTCTGTCGTTTTAACTTTGAACCAGCGATATGTTCAGTACCTGCCGTTACAGAAAAGAAATTTAATCATATGTGTCGGTGTATGATTAAGTAGCGTTTATTAACCATAATTTATTCATTTTTGACTCCATAATTTATCCTATTTTTGCCCATTTTGTTCCCTGCAATAGTAACATTTCCGAGGAGTAAATTTTCTAGGTAGATATGAATAGAAATATCTGGTGAGCAAGGTCCCCTCGGTTACAGAACGAGAAATGAAATGAAAATGCATATGAACACCAAATATCAATTCCATAAGCTAGAACTAATTCCAGAAATTACTTTTCCTCTCAAATCGATAGTGGATTGAATGAAATTACTGTTAACACAAGTGGGTAAAGTCAATGCCTCGTATAACTGAAAGCCTCCACACGATTTCTTATACGTTGTCCGATCAGACCATTATTAATTTAATCCAGTTCTGGTTTGTTTAGTTTATTTGGGATCCTGAGGCCAAAAATAGCCCTTTTCCCATTCATCCTGTAATGAGAACTAAAGCAAAATCAATAGACAGTTTACATGAAATGCAATAATTAAATAGCACATGTTAAGGTAGAGAAAAAAGAATGGCACTTGCCATGGTGATAAGAAACATATAATTGAATGTATAGAAAAATACAGTAGGGGAACAATATTTACAAGAATAACTATTTACAAAATATGAGAAACGACAAGATCATAAAAAATATCATTAACAAAAGAGTGCACTTCTGTTAAAGTGAAGATATTTATTCCAGTTTACGAAAGAGTCATTCAATACAAAATCTAGTAAAAATAAGAAAGTGGTAGCAATTATATGTCTGAAAATTTTTTTAATTTATGAATAAGATTGGTTTATCTTATTTACTTGTCGACCACTACAGATTTAATTCTCAAATATCTATCTATGATAAATTTCTCTCAGTTACTTTCTTACCAGGGTTGCCAGACTCTGAAAATAAAAAATACTACATGTCTTAAGCGCTATCTACAGAACTTTTTTGAAAGCTTATGCAGACGAAAACTGAGACAGATGATTATTATTATTATAATTAACATTATTTATATCGTCTGGCTAAAGTTTTTTAGAATTATGTTTAAATTTATTTTAGTTGAGGATAAAATATTATAATTGAAAACCAATTACCATTTAACAATTATCTTAAAACAATTATTATCCTTTTGTGCAATTATACTTCAGATATACGTGTGGTAACTAATATTTTTATCAGCAACTTTGTCTTTTGAAGAATAAACAAAGAGTTGTGTGTATCATAATGTCTCTTGTGTATCATAAACGATTTATTTCAAAGTTGTATAAAATTGAACCTAAATGAAAATATAAAATCTCATATTTTGTCTCACATCCTGTATAGAAAAGAAAAGAAAAATATACTTAATCAACGTGCATAAGAAACAATTTATATTATAGTCTACTAGTATAAACGAACTTTTATTTGTCACAATCATCACTAGATACAGTGACTAATAAAAAATAAACTGTTGGATTATTTCAGAAATTGTTTTTTACTTCAAAACTAGAGTGGCACTTTTCTTTGTTTTAGGAAAGGAAAATAAAATAAATAAATAAAATTTTAAAAACAAACTGAAAATACCACATTTTTAAAAAAATACTACGAAAAATACCATACCCCTTTTTTTTGGTGAAAAAATACTACCGTAGTATTAAAAATACTACGTCTGGCAACCCTGTTTCTTACCTGCCAACTTTTAATCCTGTCGAGAATGATTTTCCCCAGTGGTAGTAATATGGAATGTAAATTACAATTTTAGGCAGAAACATACGTTGTATTTTGAGAAGGCTTCTGCGGACTATCACATCCTAGTCCTATTGTTTAGATTTTACTGGGCCGCGAAGCGGCCCCTACCCCATTCATCTGGAATTTTAGAACAGTTTTGGTTGAGCAATGAGGTAAGCAGGCAATGGAGTTGCTTTTATGAATGTTTCAAACTCTTTGCTTGAATAACTAAAAAGGAATCAAAAATAAATTGAGCAGCTTGCTCTAAACTGTGTTTGTTTGATTTTGGAGTTGTTCAGAATTGTATCAGCATGAGTAAACGTTATTTTCAGAAAGGTTGATGAAATTATTTGTTTTGATAGTTATGATATGAGGCGTCGGAGGTGAAATGTGCAGCTATTGGTCTGTAGTTTTTATCTTTGATATACTATCATATCAGTATTTCATATTTATATATATATACTTAATTTTTTTAAAAATAGTGGTGTTCATAAAGATTATAAATTTAGTTTACAAATGCGAAAAATATATAGAAAGCATGCATTTTACTACCACTTTAAATATAGAAATAAAATTTTACGCCAAATGCGTAAAAGTTGGCAGGTATGTAAACTTTATATTGGAAATTCTGTTCATGCGCTTAACTGGTTCACTTTTTAAATAGTCTGCGCAGACTGCTTCTAAAAAACCGTGTGAAGGTTTTCCGATGTAAGATGTGATGGTAAAGTAAACCAACCTCGCTGAAATATATTTCATCTACAAACATCAGGGAGGCCAACTGCTCCGTTTACTGCACAAATTCTAATAAATTGGTAGTGAATTGAATTTTAAATTTTCTAGAGTAAGGATAATTACTCTTATTTTTATTAATAATCACCGCGAGATGACTGTTTCATTTCATATGATACTTCTAATTTTTGATACTTATTAGTGGAAAAAGTACTTAAACTAAAAATACTAAATTAAAAATAACTTAAACTTCTCTACCAATAAAAAATAATTTTTTTGCAAAGCGGAGCAAGTTAGCATTTCTGCAACAGTATCAGATGAAAGTTATAACTTTAATTATAAGAGTGTTCAGCTTTCATGATACCGCCTTTTGGAATTATTAAAAATTAATAAAATAAAACAAAATGAGTTTAAATAATTATAAAAATCAATGATAATGTATTACTTGATTAAATACTTCATTTGCTTCAAAAACATACAAGCTAGAAATAACAGTTTTAAGTGCTCAAAAATAGGTGTCTATTTTTGAGCGCTTGAAACATGTTAATTGTTGTTTCCAATTCGTATATTTTTGAAGCTGATAAAGTTTCAGTAATATCTTACCGCTTCAGTTTCTTGGAGTTATTTATTTAATGACTATGTGGTTAAAGGAGGCTATAACGTGGGGGAAAATATTTTTTTACTCTGTTTATATCAGTACTTCATTTTATATAATTCGGGTGTGGGGAAATTTGTTTGTTCCGAAAGTCACAAATATTTTCAAAATGATGTGTTTAGTTTAGTTTATTTTTTGTCAAAATGTACAAGTTTTTACTGAATGTATAAGTTTTTATGCATATATTTATATAGACTTGTCTGCTCATTCGAAATTAACATCAAGCCTGGCATTTACGTATCAAAACATAAACTGAAATGTATTATCACCTTCTTCCATTCCTTACGTAGCCGAGAAGTTGAGACACTCCGAATTCATTCGAGTAAATTTTTAAAAAAAAATCAGTCTAAGAATATTTCATTAGATTGCATATTTGTAGCTTGTAGCTGATTGCAGATTTAAAATCAACGACGTGAAAATATTAATAGTTGAAATACGTTCAAATATACGCCTTAATCTTCGGCCTGCATTTTCAGTCACCGTTAACCCCCATGGCGCTACGACAAACTCAGTACCGGTCACCCCATGGCATTCAAAGTGTTAAATGAATTCAAAATAATGCATTTAATCATTAACATAGCTACCACTAGAACGTAGAACAATGTTTTATAATAAGGGTGCAAAGTCATGTAAATTAATAAATTTATGCCTATTAGTTAGGTTTTTGTAAACAGTAGCTTTATTTATATGCTATAATTGTAAAAAAGTCTCAGTAGTTACAGAAATGTAATTTTTCTCAGAAAAAAAAATAATTCTAGAATGAAATGTCGTTCCTACCAGTTTCTGCTCTTTTCTGTCTTGGTATATATGTAGGCTTCCAGCCCTGTTCGGAGTTGGTCATTTCTACAGGAAAACAGCAATTGATTAGTCCCTCGACAGCGACCCAAAATGTGGCTCGCATATCGAGGTAATGTTTAAAGTAGTCGCAAATTTAATGATTTATAAATTTGTTTTTGTTTCAATAAAGGGTTATTTTCTTCCCCAATATATAAACAGTTTAAACAAATATATAAATATGTATATACAAGCTGCTACTTGTGCTATAAATTTCCCGTACTGTTAAAATTACATATTAAAATACAAATTGAGCTTATTTTTTTAAACAGTTATTGTACTGCTATATTACAACTTCTGACAATGGTTATACTTTTAAAATCTTTAACATAAAATGCACTTAATTAAAAAAGAAAAACGAATACATTTATACATTGTTCATTATTTTTAATTTAACGTTTTAATTATAATTATGAAGAACTAGCGTTGCAAAGTTTACGATCATATTAAACTTTAAAGTTTGATTTTTTTGTACCATATTAAAATAAAATAATAATAATGTGTTAATTTTTCGGATCTAAAACACTTAGCGTTTCATCAAGTTTTATTCGTAAAATAAAAACTTAGACTACATTAAACAGAAGCTTACTACATCATTACAAAGAGAGAAAAATAACTCTCTCTTTTTTATAAACAATGAAGCTGTCTTCTTAAAACTAGTCCGGTAATTTTATTTTCTGCCTAACTTTCTTGAAGGCTCTTAAAATATTGTAAAGGAATTTAATTGAAGTTCCGGCATCCTTTGATGTAATTTTCCTACGAAATAAAATACAAAAACTGAGAGACCGAGCTCAGGAAATTGGATACAAGTTATTTCTTTTTTTAAAAAAATTTTTTATGGACTCGTAAAAGAATTGTTTAGGGACTACAATTTTTAAATCTTTATTGCATTTTTTTTCATGGAAAACAAAAGACTTTTTGTGCAGTATTTTTGTCAAAATGCATAGTTTGATAAGCTGAATAATTTTGAATAAATCTACATAATGAAACGTTTTTAATAATTTACTGCAGTTTATTTCCTTAAAAAACGCGTCTTAAATTTTCATTAAATGAAACAAAAAAATATTAACAAAAATTTTTTTTCTTACCAAGTAAAATACATTTTTAATATTTCTTGCAGATGTCTCTTTTGCCACCTTATATTAATTTACATTTTGAATTATTGTATACATTAAATTTTTTCAGTAGTTGGTATAATTATTTCTGGGGGTGACAACTAATTTCATGCAGTTAAGATTAGAAACAAATGTCAGTGTATATAATACTGTGTAATGGCCCTTACGCTTTAAGAAAAACTACAGTATTAAGAACACCCGGCAAATGTGTGTTCTTGGCAATAAAACTTTAACCTCTGAAACAGTGGTTTCCAAATGGCGGCCCGCGAAACCTATTTTTGCGGTTCGTGAACTAAAATATATTAGTTGTCATTTTTTGGGGACAATTTTCGTGAAAAATCTATATGGGTTTAAAATATTTTTCTTTCGTTAAAAAAAAACTAATTTCTTCGTTTCTTGTGAAATTTAACGTACCAACGGTGCAAAAAAATTTATTTCTCAGGTAAAAATCTACTTCCTATTTAAATTTGTAATTCAATACTTTTGCTTTGCACAACTTGATAAAAATCTGGCAGTAATATTTAATGTTCCTTCAAACATAAGAGAGTCCTATATAAAATTTTGATAAAGTTGCAGCCATCCATCTGAATGGTTGCCATAATTGCGGCCCTCGGCCTCATGTAAGTTGAAAACCCCTGCTCTAAAAGAAAAAAATATTAGTTTTGTTCAAATCCTCTGACATTTGATGTCTCAGCAAATTTTGTTTTTTTTGTGTGTTTGAACTTATGCAGGAAGTTTTAAAACAAATAAACTTAACTCCTTAAGAACCTATGTACATAACCAGGAATACGTGAAATACGGAGGAAATAGCTCTTAACATTACAGTTTAGTTATTGCAAACATTAGAATTATTACAAGCACAAAATTAGATCATAAATTTCATAAAGTATTTTAGTGATCATGGATTATCTTTAATTTCTTAGATTAATGTTCATAGAACGTTTTGAGCTATTTATGCAAGAAAAATGAGCATTTACCCCTTTTGGAAGTCTGGCAGAGCTTTAACAAGGAAGAAAGAAAATTAAACTCTTAAAAACATTAAGTTGAAGCAGGATACATTTCTTGAAAGTGCAACGATTACAGCGCAAATAAATAACGACTGCAGTGTCAATCAATGTGACTGCAGTGCTTATAAATTTAATTTTAATCGAACGCAGCTCTTGTAGAGTTAAAAAATTGAAGTAATTGGTCCTAAAACTGACCTTTTGGTAAAAAATCAAGGAATTAATAAAAAATTTATTTTATTTATTTCTAATGGCAAGACAAAAATAAAAATAAATGAACAGGAACAAAAGTAAAGATAACACAACAATAAATTGACCGAAGCCATTGCCTCATAAGTTCTCTGGCCTTCCAATATAGCCCGGTCTCGGAATCGCCCCTAAGGACTGCACAGTAGTGGAGGTGGTGTCTATCCATAGGGATATTAGAGTTACAGTGGGGGCCGTAAGGGCTTGAGAAGATCCGAATACGGCAAAGGTGATCTGCAAGGCGATCATGTCCGGTTAGTAGACGGAATTGGGAATTAAAAATATCGATTATTTCATTTAATTAGATTAAATTGTGTTGCTTGTTAAAAAGTGTGCAAGAGACCGCATGTTAGCATCTTCACTGAGCATTTCGGCTTCAAATATTTTATATTAATTTGCTGCCTTACATTTGAGAGAATTCTTGTAGAATTGAATATTTAGAGTCATTAGATTTTCTGTTAAGGTGTTTAATTTGAAATCATTGTGTATGACTTTATTTCTGATGAAATACGGAAGACCACTCATTCTTCTGAGTAATTTATTAAGAAACGTGTTAAGTTTTTTAAATTGTGTTTTATTTGGATTGCACCAGCCTGGGGATACATATGCTATTTTCGGTCTAATGTATGTTATGTTCATGCGGCGTTTATCTTTTGGAGATAATTTTCAGTAAGGACCCAGTAAGCACAGGGACGCCAACTGCTGCAATAATTACGCATACTCTTTTAAAGTGTCATCACGGCCGGGACAGCCTGGTTGGTAGGGCACTGGCCCCATGTCCAAGACCTCGTGGGTTCGATCCCAGACGGCCGAAGACAATGGTGATTGTCTTCGGCCCGTACAGTAAATGGTGATTGGTGTACGTAAAATCTGTCGAGTCGCAAAGTCCTCCATGTTCCCATAACAAATCAATACATCTGGGGGTACTGATCCAGGAGTTTCCTCCTCTTCTGGATCGGTTCAAAATTACAAGGCTACGAAGTTGAACATTAGTAGCCGTAAACCCAAAATTGGGTCGGCTGTTCAACGACGGTTATAAAATAAATTAAAGTGTCATCACGAGTTAACTGCATTATACTTAGATTTTTTACTCTCAATACTTCCTATAACTAAAACCTCCACGCGGTTTCTTACAGGTAGTCCCATGAAGGTAAATTAGTTTGAGAAAGAGCCATTCAATAATAAATGTATTAAAAATTAGAAAGTGGTAGCAAATATATCTCTAAAAAATTGTTTAATTTATTAATATGTTTGGTTTGTCTTTTGTCAATACACTTGTCAACCACTACTGATTCCATTCTCAAGTATACATGATAAATTTCTCCCAAATACTTTTAAAAGAGAATTTGGGTTTATGTGCACAACTGGTTCGCTTTTTAAATAATCTGCGCAGACTACTTATGAAATTCCATGTGCAAGCTTTATGATGTAGGGGGTGAAGGACCTGGTGGGCTCAGGGGTGAAAGCGAGACGGAAAAGAGGAAAGGTATTCATAAGTAATGATTTAAAAAAAAACGCACCCCATTGGCAAAATTATTGTTGTCTAAAATTTTGCTTCGTCTTGACGCATTGGGATCCTCTTTATTTGTGATATCCACCTGAATTAGTATTGAAAAAGATCCAGTTAGTACTGCAGGTTAGAATTTCTGATTCTTAATTAAAACAAAAACAAAACAAAAAAATATCGTTTAAATGATGGAATCCCTTTTATTTTAAACTCAAGAAATATTTATGCAATCTCTCTGGTCTCATATCTCAAAAATAAACTCACCAACTTAATGCATAACAAAATTAAAAATGAATAAAAAGGAATTCTAAAAAATATTTTCAAGCAGCATCGGTCGCCATAGCAACGCATGCGAGCTGTTTATTATTACACTCTCGAACACAGTTGAAACGTGTGATGACGTCAAACCCAAAACAACACCCATTTTGCAATGGGCATTAAATTCATATTTATTTTTACTAATTCTACTATTATACTTTCTTAGAGTGACAGATTTCTTAGACCTGATGTAGCGTAGCAAAACAACAGGAATATGCAACAATAACTAATTTTTTTAATTAGAGCTATAAGCTAGCTAACATCATAGATGCTATTTTAAAAATATTTGACAAAACTTAATCGTTTATAGTTTACTTTAAAAATTATAAACGCTATGCCTCCACTAAGCCAATGAGAAAATTTCATTCTCTGAATTTAATAATCGAGAATCGAACTTCGTAATAAGTTTGCAATTGTACTCATTCAGTTTCATGTTGAATTTCGTATTCTTAGAGTCTACCGTTTAAATTATCGATTATTTTTATTTAGTATCGATTATTTTTATAAGTATCGATTATTTTTATGTAAAAATAATTTCCATGCAACATTTTTGAAAAGTTGCCAGCAACGAGGAAATGCAAGCATTTCCTTTCCAAGAATTTTCGAATATAATTTCTGAATTTCAAAGCAAATTATAATTCAGTTCTTATAAACATGCAAATCATTAAATGTTTACATTTTCTGAAAATAATTGTTTTATTAGCAATTTCATTTACTTAGAACTGAATAAATAGATTGTGTCATTTTATCACTTTAGAAAACAAAAGTTTTTAATGTAATAAATATAATACATTTTCATTAATAACGTTCTTTTATTAATTTATAGTAGTAGCTTATCTGTGTGTTTGTGTTCACTTACAAGCCTTCCCACCTGCACTCTTTTGTAAATGATATTTCCAAAATGGTAGTAAAGACTAATTGAAATGCTATTGCAGATAAAATTATCTTTTCATAATTGCTATGACTTAATTCATTTTCATTCATTCATCATCATTTTCATGAATTTCGTAGGTATCATTTTCGCTTCTATAACTAGCTCTTATAAATAAAATTGATTTATTTGCATTTCGATGTAGACTAAATCATATTAAATGAAATTTATAAATATTAGAATTAAAAAGAAAGTTATAAGAACTCTTACCACTTTAAAGATAAAAACGAAATATTAAATATAATGCGCAGTTGTTTTCAAGTCATTCAAATTACGATCTCTATTCATCTTTAAAAGTTTAGATGAAATAGCAGCCGTGATTGCATCATGGCCGCTATGAAAAAGAATTAAGACAACCTAACTCAAACTGAGCTTAAATTCGTTTAGCATGAGTAAGGGGCAGGGGTGAAAGCGAGACGGAAAAGAGGAAAGGCTGGTAGTTAAACCTTTTCAGTTATAGCTAGTTTTGGGGAGGAGTTTACTTATTCTTTTTTAAAACTATTCAACAATATCTTCTTAAACTTGGAAAAGAAGCAGTTTTATATATATGCTAAAATTATAAAAGAAATCTTGATAGTTACAGATATTTTATTTTTCTCGAAAAAAATGCTGGAATGAAATGTCTAACGTACCAGTTTTTTCTCTTTTCCGTCTTGCTATATAACCGCTTTCAGACATGGCTGGGCTCTCACTTATTCATCGGATCTAATATGACTCAAAGAGATAATATAATGACATTGCTCTAGGCCTTTAGTCTAATATATGGACGGCACCAACATTAAAATAATAAAATGTTGGTGCACGGCTGGTGGACCCAACTCCTCCGCGTCTGCTCGCAGCTTCTGATGGGTTGCTTCCCGGTTTCACCAGTGAGACATATGATAATTTGAATTTTTGATAGGCAGTATACGAAAAATTACATAAAATGAAATATACTAAACTAAAACTAACTTCAATTTCGCAACCATTAGAAAATATTTATTTACGAAGCGGGGTGGTAAGTTGACATCTCTTACAGTACAATTTCAGTTAAAGTGAAATACTTTAAAGCCCTTAGTTGTTTAAAGAATGGTAGTTAATATACTGAACTGAACTTGTTTTATGAGCTGGCCTTCGCAGCGTCCCCTATCCCATCCATCGTGTATTATTTATCATTGGTATAAGTTCTTTGAGATCAGCAGACAATGTGGTAGCTGTTGGGGGTATAGTTAATAAACATTTAAAAACATTTACTTATAAATTTTTTGTGGTTTACATACCCTCCAACTTATGAGGATTTTAAAAATAATTCTTTCTAGTGGTAGCGAACCAAAGTAGAAATTTTTAAAGCAAATGGATCTCTCATAAAACTTTTATCAGAACTTAAGAATCTAGCCATATGGCCTGCACTTTTATAAGTAATAGTGGACTAGTTACGCTAAAATTATTTTTTTTTAAACATTAAGACATTAATTTTGCTACCGTCTGAAAAGAAGATTTCTGAAACTACGGAATTTCCGTAGCAGTTGGAGGGTATGGTGGTTTATAACATCTGTTGAATTAGTGTAAACGAGTTTCGTATTAAATAACAATTTTTCAAGATGGCGTCGCTGTACAGTACAATTTCAGTTACAGTGAAATACTTTAGCCCTTAGTTGACTAAAGAATAATAGTTAATGAACGTTTAAAAACATTTGCTTATACATTTTTTGTGGTTTGTAACATCTGTTGAATTAATATAAACGAGTTTCGTAATATATAACAACTTTTCAAGATGGCGTCGCTATACAGAACAATTTTAGTTACAGTTAAATACTTTAGTCCTTTATTGTTTAAAGAATAATAGTTAATAAACGCTTAAAAACATTTGCTTATACATTTTTTGTGGTTTGTAACATCTGTTGAATTAATGTGAACGAGTTTCAACTTTTCAAAGATAAAGAATTATAGTATCGTAATTTTTTCATTCTAGAGATCTACCTTTGAAACGTTTGGTGTTCACAATGTGAATAAAAACTTCACCAGCTTGAGCTGAAATTATCAAAATGCGACATTTTAAAACAAAAAGGTAGCCAATGCGTATGAGAAAATCAAATATTGTCGTGAAAATCAAATCAAATATCTCTAGTGGCAAAAAACCATATGAGAATATTCTAATCCATTTGACACATTATTGCAAAGTATGCTTCTAGCGTAGACATAAAATAATCCTATGATGCGATGGAAATATTTAGTTTTGCTTGAGCAGCAATCGTTGTTTTCGAAAAAGTTTATCCAAGTCACGTGAGGACCGGAATCTCCAAATAACATCGATTTAATCTAACTAAATGGAATAGCTCCAAGCGAATTCGCTTTTCGTAGAATACGAAATAATAAAAAGAAGGTAAAAAATCAAACAAGATAGGGATTTGGAGACAGTTATGCCAAAAGAATTTTATTCTGCATTCAAATATCTTTTAATTAGATTAAATACGAGAGAAATTGTGTTTCACTATTATAATTCACCGCAGAACCATGAAACTTAAAACTCTTGCATTTGTTGCGGTGATGAATATTTAATGGGAGTTTTGTGTACATTTGAGATTTACAAATTTAACGGAAAAAAGGACAGGATAAAGAATCAGAAGAAAATGTTGGCTGTTGAGTTAATAGATTAAACCCATTTGTAAAAAAAAAGAGCTGTTTAAACCTCCCAAAAAGAGAGAAAAATACTGGAAAATAAAATAATTATTTACAATAGAAAAATATTATTTAGAGAGAAAAATAATTTTTTAAAAAAATTGAAATAGTTGTGGACAGTTTATGATGTTAACCTATTAGAGCTTGAATTTTTTGTGCCGTAATGCAAATAAAACTCCTATAAAAAAAGTGTTTTTTTTTTTAACTAAATGAATTTTTTTTGTTAGCTACTATTTACTTTATTTTTGATAGGAATAAAAAACATTTACTTGATGTAAACAGAGTTCTGTTTCAGATAAGAGGGATTGAGACGTACATGTCACGCTAGGTCAACATTAGTTTTAAAATGTTAGTGTAAATTGCTTTTTTTTTTATAGACTACCTCTTTAATATTATAATACCTGGTGGAGTAGAGTTTCTCTACAGACATATTTTCTCCACTAAATAACATTAAGTGGTGGTCACAAATGTATTAAATGATCATAGTATCAGGACAACTAAAAAATTTCAAAAAATGGTGACTAACAAAAAGGCGAAAATGGGTCTTGTTTTGGGTTTTATGGCGTGTGCACTCTATTTGGACATCATCACACTTTTCAACTGTGTTCAAGAGTAATAGTAAACAGTGCGCATGCGCCGTTATTGCATGCGTTGCTATGGCTACCGCTGCTGTTTGATAATTTTTTTAGAATTCTTTTTTTTAAATTTTTTACCAGCAGCCATTCTTAATGTATTAACATAATAATAATTTAAAGTATTTTTATAGTCTTTTTACTGTTAACTTATAATTACTGTCTTGACTGTGATTTTAATATAAATATGAATATTAAAGAAGGAAAAGTATTTTGTGACGTCTTGAAACACGTACATAGGCAGGATTTGAAAACCGATCCAACGACAAGCATCAATTGAGACTGTACTTTTGATTTTAACGTTACCTAATGTTGTTGATTACGAAAATTTTGGTTGCTCATTTTGAAAATAATTTTGACAATTTTTTTAGTACTTTAAATATTTCATTAATTGTTAGTTTTCGATAATTCTAGTTTTCGTAAGTTCGANTTAAATTTTTTACCAGCAGCCATTCTTAATGTATTTACATAATAATAATTTAAAGTATTTTTATATTCTTTTTACTATTAACTTATAATTACTGTCTTGACTGTGATTTTAATATAAATATGAATATTGAAGAAGGAAAAGTATTTTGTGACGTCTTGAAACACGTACAGAGGCAGGATTTGAAAACCAATCCGACGACAAACATCAATTGAGACAGTTTTTGCAAGCCATGATTTGAAACGTTGTGGCGTTTATCGGAGTCAAACCAGAGAGAAAAAAGCGTTTGACCATGACTGGTGATCGTAATAGCAATCACAATTTATTTTCCGTTATACTTTTGATTTTAATAATACCTAATGCTGCTGATTTTCAAAATATTGGTTGCTCATTTTGAAATTTTTTTTAGCTCTTTAAACATTTCTTTAATTTAAGTTTTCGATAATTCTAGTTTTCGTAAGTTCGAGATGAGCTTGTCCCCCTTTACCTTGAATCATCGAGACTCTACTATTCTTTAAATAACAAATACACAAAGTATGCCTCTTTGATGAGATTACACAGAGAGAGGTCGCAGTTGCTAATGTAACCCGATAAATTTGCAACTAAGACTAGTGGAACTTCGAGAAAAATATGAATAAATCAATGGGCTAATTTAAAATCCTAAAAAAGTCGAACTATTGGTTCTTCCTTTTGTCCATCCATCATTATTGATTCCCCATTACTAATCACTGAAATAGAAAGTCCCTTTTCACTTTTCCCCATTGCTTTCTTTTTTTCCCCCATCCAATAAAAGCTATCTAAGATAATAATGAGCTTTTCTCGTCTCTATACCGATTGTTAAATATTTGACAAGTAGGAATTAAAATTCCGCTCGCAAAAGACTCTTTCTTCCGCTCATCTTTGAAGGCATTTCTAAGTTGTTTGGACTGAATTAAATTGAAGGCGATGATTTTCTGAAACTAAAACCACAGGATTAGCTATCGTCTTTGCTTTTAATTGGGAATGCGAGGTTTTGAAAACCTAATTAATGGCAAAAGATGGGTGTTGTTAGAAGTGCATTTTCTCACGTAGTTGTAGAGTCAGCAGATATTTTTCAATTATAAACCACAGAATGGCAAGTTGTAAAAGTTGCAGAACCAGATAGCGAAATTGAAAATTCAAAGTAACTGACAAATAAATAAACAACGGATCACAATTCGGAAACTGCAATAACTCGAATTAAATTAACATTAGATTTTAAAACTGTGCACTATATGATCCATTGTCTTCACATTCTTAAAAAAATAATAATAATAAATTTCTTTAAAAAAAAAAAAAAAAAAAAAAAAAAAAAAACTCTGANAAACCTTTTTTACTTTTGTTTTTCAACAACAACAGTATGTATTTTTTTTTCCATTTTCATCATGATAGACCTAAGAAAAAACTTATCAGTTTTTCAGAACGAGGACAATTTACAATTTGATGCTTGCAATATTTAAATTTATTTTCTTTATATCTAGAATTGTAGAATACATACTATTGTAGAATACATATATCTAAAAATACTAGTGTATTCTACAATAGTATTGTACTCTACAATAGTATTGTAGAATAATATTTTAGAAAACATATATCTAAAAATACTATTGTATTCTGCAATAGTATTGTACTTTACAATAGTATTGTACTCTACAATAGTATTGTACAATAATATTGTAGAATACATATATCTAAAAATACTACTGTATTCTGCAATAGTATTGTACTCTACAATAGTATTGTAGAATACATATATTGAAGAATACATATATCTAAAAATACTATTGTATTCTACATTAGTATTCTACTCTACAATAGCATTGTAGAATACATATATCTAAAAATACTATTGTATTCTGCAATAGTATTGTACTTTACAATAGTATTGTACTCTACAATAGTATTGTACAATAATATTGTAGAATACATATATCTAAAAATACTACTGTATTCTGCAATAGTATTGTACTCTACAATAGTATTGTAGAATACATATATTGAAGAATACATATATCTAAAAATACTA
The DNA here is from genome assembly GCF_043381705.1 of Parasteatoda tepidariorum. NCBI lineage: Eukaryota > Metazoa > Arthropoda > Arachnida > Araneae > Theridiidae > Parasteatoda > Parasteatoda tepidariorum. Next base: position 78,492,021 of record NC_092213.1, on the reverse strand, counting down.
TTGTATTCTACATTAGTATTCTACTCTACAATAGCATTGAAGAATACATATATCTAAAAATACTATTGTATTCTACATTAGTATTCTACTCTACAATAGCATTGTAGAATACATATATCTAAAAATACTATTGTATTCTACATTAGTATTGTACTCTACAATAGCATTGTAGAATACATATATCTAAAAATAGTTAAAAATGGAAATTACTATATCCGGCTCACAGTCTGTGATTGGCTAAGACCCAAACTTATCGAACAATTATGCAAGTAAAATAAAATGAATAACAGATCACAATTCGGAAATTATAATAACTCGAATTAAATTAACATTGGATTTAAAAAATGGATGCCAATTAATCCATTATCCTAAAATTCTTTAACAAAAATCTACTTACTTTTTTAATTGACGATTTTAATTATGTATTTTTAATTCCACTTTCATCGTGCTAGACTTAAAACACATTTTATTAGTTTTTCAGAACGCAGACCAATTTGTAGTTTCATGCCAACTATTTAAAAAAAAATATTTTTCTTATGTGTATAGTTGTTGTTGTCGGCCATTAAAACAGAGGGGGTGAGATTGTTCTTGTTTTTCCAGTGGCGCCATCTATGGCGGAGAATTCGACTTCTGCCACAGCCATACGTCATATCCATTTGTAGGACGGACCCATTTATGCATCCATTCAGAAATCGTAGTTTTAAGCTGAAACAAAGAACGATCAATCTCCTATTCAGTACCTCCAAAGGTATAACTTGTTATGGGAACATGGAAGACGTGACCCGACAGATTTAACATGCACTAGTCACCATTTACTACATGGGGAGTCTTCGGTGGTCTGGATTAGAACTCCAGTTCCCAAGAACGTGAGTCCAACTCTCTGCCAATCAGACCATCCCGGCCTAATTTCTTTAATATCTATAGTAGAACACATATATCTAAAAATAATTTTGAAAATTACTACATCCGGCTAACATTCTGTGACGAACTAAAATTACCGAAAAATTACGAAACAAAATATTTTACTAATTATTTAACTTGTTTGTAGAATAACTGCATCAACAATAAATCTTCAACAGACAACATTTTAAAATTATGTAGGGAAGAAAGTAGCTAATGTAGATAGTATTCATAAATTAACCTAGAAACTTAACAATCATTATTTTGAACAGATATTGCATTTTTTTCGCTAAAACTTAAACGTTTATCTACATTTTGAAAGACACATAAACTAATTTCGGTTGTTCAATGATGGTTATAAAATAAAATAAAAAACATCTATAGAAAAACCGCCTATAGCAGTAATACATTTAAAAAAATTAATTACTTTTACAGTGAAGATATGTTCCGCAAGAAGTGTAAAAGTTTGAGTGTTAATAGTTGCATAAAAACATAAACTAAAGTTAAATTAAAAAATCTAAAAATGGTGCTAAGAACTCCTTCCAAAGTAATATGGAAAACAGGAGGTAATTAGGTTGTCAGGGGCAACTACTAGCGCATTCCAATAGGGAGATATATTATTAAATTCTCAGAGAAGCATCTGATTCATTGCAATCAGTTAACGAAATTAGGAGAGAACTCAGCATAACTATCCCTACAGTAACCATCAGTGGTCTAATTAAGTTACAGGTGATAAATTTAATTATCTCATTGAAGAAAGTTATGAGAAATTCTTATCTACCACATATTTCAGCAAGGTGACTCGTTTTGGAAAACTAAAATTATCTCAATAAGTTCCAACTGCTTTTCTTTAGGCGACTCTATTGGTGTTATGGTTTTGGTACGGCGAGGAAACAAAATCAACAAGAAAACACTACTTGTCCTTTATCAAAACAGTTTTGTATATGACGTTGTCGAATGTTTACTATAAATTGAACCCTGGAAAGAGTAGTAGATAGTGTAACTTAGATATGTTATTTTCATGATAGAGATCGCATTGTCTACTTTACAAAATTCGAATACCTTTTAAATTTGCAAATACAGAAGTTATATTTAATGCTAACAGAGTTCGAATATCTTCTAAATTTGTTGAAATAATGTTTAACAATTTGAAAACATTTCATTTCAATTAAATATAACTTTTCCTTGCAAGTGAAATATTTAATAGGACTTAAAATGATTTAAAACTTATCCATTTTTTTTTTCAGTTCTAGAGTGTTTAATATACTACTAGGACATAGTACTGCTAATGCACACTCCCTGGCCATATATTAGACGCACTATAAGATTCTATGTAAAATCCTAATTATCGGGTGATCCTATGCAGCATTATTGTTTAAGTACTTGTTATTGTTTAAGTACCGGCTTGCACTTGTTTAAGTTTGAGTATATATTGGTTAACATTGCAATGCAATGCGTTAAAAATAAATTCAAATAGGAAGTATATAAAAAATCTCCTGTATAAAAACCCATTACATGTATGTTTAACATAAAAGTATTGCATATAAACTCGTGCAAAACAAAAAATTATGAAGAAATTACAGTGCGTCTAATTATTATAATATACTAACGTAATACCTGATATAATAAATATTCTATTTTCATACGATATATCGTCGAATTTATATTATATATCGTTTCATTTAGCCTATTGATACACGAACGTAAACAAGTGCAAACCGGTTTCAGTCCCGTTAAAACAATAAAGCTGCATAGTATCACCTGATAAATAGAATCTTATAGTGGGTCTAATAATAAACTCTGTATTGAATACCAACTTTACGTTATACTGTATAAAGTGGAACGAGCAATTAAAGAGAACCTAATAAAGATATGTTTTCTTATTGTAGGTTATTCGATATCTTAGGAATAATACTGCCAATGTATACAATGGATGGCAAAGAAGCAAGATGATCCTCGCCATAAGAGGGAGAAGAACATCTTTTAGAATCTTCTTATTTCAAAAACATCTGTTGAGCGTATTCCTTATCTTTCAATGGGCCATGCTTCACCTTCTAACAGCTGCTACAGAAGGTCAGTATCTATTCTTGCAAATATATTATCAAAGGTACAATAAAAAAGAATTGAAAATAAAAGCAGCCATGGTTGCATCTGCGTCTCTTTGCGGTGAAAACGGCAATTTCGTTCCCCAACATTTCTCTCAGCTTACGAAAATGTATTTTTTTTAATGTAAAACAAAATTAGAATAGATCATTATCTGAGATGGTAATACAACATTTAATATTTTTTTTAAGAAAATAAATTAAATAAAAAAGAGAACGGGATTTTAAAATTTTTTTATTTCGTTTTGTCATAGATGGGAGAGAAGTTGTCCTAAATAAAGACGTCTTGTCATAAAATGTTCTTTTTGCTTAAATTAACTCTGTTAAACAATAAAAAATTCTAAAATAATTGAAGCAAATATAAGTTAAACACGTTGAGCTCCGCTTCAGCCATTGGTGGCTAACACTGAAATTACATTTAGGCTGCCTCAACCACCGGTGGCTGACACTGAAGTTACATTTAGGCTGCGTCAACCACGCTTGCTGACACTCGCCTTTTACATAGGCCGCGAAAAACAGCTGGCTGACAGCATATAACATGATATAGAACTATAAAATTTACACTCTTTTATGGAATTGCAGAAAATTTATTCAAAATTTACTTAATTATTGTGATTCTTGGTTTAATAAATTTAATTTAGTAGATTTTTATTCCCCACTATTTTTAAAAAATTCGTAGGTATAGATAATTCACCACTGTTTTAGTAATGTCATGTTAAAACTATTATAAACTAGCATAATCTGTCTATATTTGCAAATTTAGTTAGTAGTTATTTACCGTGTTAAACTAAACTTAAATGATTATTTTACATTTAATTACTATTGATCAATCATGTTTTAGCCGAATGTTCCAATTCGGTCGATGTTTAAGACCAAGTAAGCAGACCTAATTGCTTGATTTATTTATGATGAAGTTTTCTTATTTGTATTACCTGAAGTCTGTTGTGCAAATAGAAACACTGGGGGATAAGATTTTAGTCGGTTCTATAGTAATTTATATTTTATAATCTTTCTGTTTTAATTTCTCTAAAATTCCTTTCTCTGCTGGCAACGGTATTTACATGACTGCTAATTCGATATGTCCGTCTAATCTAAAGCAGGCCTTGGAATAGTATTTTGATTTTTGGTGAGTTTTTATTGATTGTTTTATCTCGCACTCTGTTCCTTTTTGATTGAGAAATTGTCTTGCATTGTATTACATTTATTAAATCTGATTTTATTATCTTCTATGTTTTTTTTCATATGAGGCATCGGAATACAAATACAGTTACTCGCAGAAAAGATTCCATATGAATGCATGTAGGGCGAAGTCCTCTGTTGCATTCATGTTTCTTTTTATCTATTTCTGGCTATCTGATTTATTTAATCATAACTTGACACGTGCTCTGAACTTGGGTGTTTTTAAGCTGTAAAATTCAAAGTTCGCGGGCAAGAGAACTAATAACTCATAGCCAATCTTCTGAGCATTTGTAATAAATTGGTCTACTTTAATTTACTTTTTTTTATTTCAATTTACAGTTCTCTAGGTTTTTTTTATAAATTTATTTAAAAACAAATTTCGAGATTGTGTTGTTTAAATATTACATTCCCAAACTGGTTTTTTACTAGTTTTATTTAAGATTATGATTGGGGAGCTGTTAAGAAAATCACAATTCCATTATTACAAATCAGTATTAGAAGATTTTTGTTACTAATATTTCACGATAGATAGACATAATTTATTTCGAGAAAAATTTAAAAGTGATATATTTGTGCTACCAGTTTTTGTCTTTTGAAAGAAGAGCTGAAAATCAATGTATAAAAATCACAATTGAATAATTTTTTCATAAAAAAATTTTCATTTCCGGACTGTTATGTTAAACATTTTACGTATTGACGGTACTTCGAAGTACCAATTTCATGACTAGAACAAAAGTAAGATAGTAGCAAAAATTATTTCCTTTTAAGCATTTATTTGAAAAACCAGAGATATTCGCATTCTCACCATTATTAAGTAGTCATCAGAAACATTTATATTCGAAACAAAAACGTTTGTGACTTTTATGAAATTAATTTTTTGTCAAAAATAGTAGAAAACATGCAGATGAGAGGCCAGTACGATAATAAATCGTGTATCCGCTTTGTAAGTGTAATCGGTAATAAAAAAAAATTAAATCGTGCAATAATATTAAATACTAAGCAAAAGATTTAAAAGGCTATGCCCATATCTCAGGGTATTTGCTATTTTAAAGAAATTTGAAAGTAGAAAGGGAATAAAACGAGTAGCAATTGCATTTATAACACAAATTAAGACTTAGTAATTATTTTCGAAGTCTGAAACAAGCGTTTATAACTTGTATTTAGATATGATAGTTAACTTTGATTAAAATTTATCTGCAACTCTTAACCCTTTCGCGCCGACTGTCACAAATACGTGACAGCATGAAACTGTATCAATCAGGATAAAAAGATAAAACTGGTAATCAAATTAATTCTTTAGCAGTTTATTTGTGGGCGGAGTTATAATTGTTTGATTTATTTAATTCACCATTACTTTGTTCAAAATAAAACTATTTAGTTATACTTTGAACTAACATTGATTATATATATGATTAAACTAACAATAATTAAAGAAAAAGCAAAGTAAGTCTGTCAAATTAGCAACGACTACATTTAAGTTACCGCTTTTTATTTAATTACAACTTGATTCTGATTTTGTACGAATGCTTTTCTGAATCACCCGTCCCCAAGGGGTTAATGTACTTCAAGGGATGTTGAATTTTTCTCTTAAATAAAATAATCCCTTTGATATGATTATTTAAATGCTATTAATTACTATTAAACAATTTGAACAAGTAATTAAATTCCATAAATCAATTTAATAGTATCAATCACTATTAAATATTTAAAATATATAAGAGCTATGTTTGTTTCCTTGATTTATATTTATAATTAGATAAATATTAAGCAACCAGGTTTAAGAAAAGGCAACTCATATCTGTTTGCCCATTCTGTTTAAATGTTTCCCGAATGAAGCAATAACTTAGGGTAAATCAATATTGGTTCAATATAATGTGTTTGGTAAGTAAACAGGGAGCGATCGAAAATGGGCTAATGATTTGGTAACTAACAACAACCATATGCTAGCAATAAGAATAAGAAGATTATTTGTTCTCTGTATTTCGTTTTCCAGTCGTCTCGTGCCTCAAAAATAATTAAGATTATGAAAATTGTACTAAATTTTTATTTTCTGTGTAGTTAATTTACATTTGGTTTATTTATTTATGTCTACTCCATTATTAAATAAACGATACCTTTTTTTTCTCAAAATGTACAAGAAGTATCTGCTTAAGTTTTTTTTTCTTCTTAAGATTATTTTTGCAGAAACAAGATAATTTTGTCTACCATAGTATAATATAATAAAGGAATTTATAACTAATCGCATTTATATATATCTTAACACGAAAGCCAACAAAACCCATTATTATCTTTGTATAAATAAAATAAATCACAAGGAGAGTACGCGCACCCGAAATCGTAAAAAGTAGTGCCTAGAAAAAAGCAAATATCTATTAAAATAGATTGAAATTAGCAGTTTTTTCTAACATATTTCTATCAGCTTACCATTGATAGTTAATGTAAGGAAATTTTGCTCCGCTTTATAAGCAAAATTTTTTTTCATAGCGGTATTTAGTCGTATCTTTTCTTGTTATTTCTAGTGATGTATTATTAGAGATGTCAAATGCATTGTACAAAAAATTAAAAAAATTGCTCTAAAAGATGTCAAATTCAGAGTGAAATTTATGTCACAACTATCAAATCTATTTTACACGCAGAGAGTTTCAAGACGAGGACACACTCTCTCGCATGCTATTTAATATTGCACCGGAAAAAACAATTAGTTATCTCATTATAAATACTAAGGTATAGAATTATTCGAAAGTTTGTTCAAATATTGGTTCATGCAAATGACATTGATTTAATAGGGCAATTGTACCAGGCTGCTTCAGAGGCTTTTGCAATGCTTGAGGCACCTGCTTAAACATTGGGTTTAACTATTAATCAGGAAAAAAAACTAATTTATGGCAGTCAGTATTCGAATTTGTGAGGTCTTATCTCTCGTGACTAATGATTATATATTTGTCTGTGTTAGTAAGTTTAAGTGCCTCGAGACAATTGTTATAGTTAATAATGAGATCAAGACGTAAACTGATAACAGGATAACGGTGGCTAATAGGTGTTATTTTGGATTGAGAAACCAACTGAAATCGAAGCTTATTATCATTAAAATTAAAATTAATTTATATAAAACTCTGATTAAACCTGTATTATTACACCATGCCAGCGAATGATGGAATTTAAATGAAACTGATGAGAATGAACTACTAATTTTTAAAAGAAAAATATTCAGAGTCGCCTTCGGAGCTGCTAAAAAACAAATATATTTCATAATTTGTTTGGTACATACAGTACAGTTATGATTTAATTATACATCAACCAAACATAATCTGTGTTATTAAATCCTATATATTAAGATGACTGGGTCACATCTATAGAAATCTTGCTGACCCAGTTAAAAAGCTGACTTTTGGAATGTTTACTGGCAACCGAAAAAGAGAAAGACCAAGCACCAGATGGATTAAAAAACCAAATTGATTCTGTGGAAAAAGATCGTAAAAACCATGAACATCAATAGATCGAGAAACCTAGCGTCTGATCGAGCCAAATGAACACGATTTAGGAGGGCTCTGACCTGCTTTAGACCACTATACAGATGAAAGAAATATAATTAGGTGTGTTTATGATTCTTGATTTCGAAAATGTGAATTCTATTGCTGCATGGTAAAACTAATTCGTAGTAAGCATTTTTTACATTTTTGGTAAAAATTAAAGAAATGCGAATATTGAATTTGTTTTATTTGTTGTCTTGTTTAATTTATTGTATTTTGTGCGTTTGGAAAAGCGACGAAAATCAATAATAAAATGTGGGTATTGTACAAGGGGTGATCAAATGAAAAGGTACGAAACGACACGGTGGATACAAATGCAGACTTTATTCAAAATATACACCATAGGCCTGAGCACAACGATCCCACTGATGAACAAGCCGCAGGATTCCTTTGTCCCAGAATTCCTGTGGCCGTGACGAGACCCAGTCCTTCACAGCGTACTTGAGTACGTCGTCCGAGTTGAAGCGCTTCCCTTTCAGGTGTTTCTTCAGTGGATCAAACACATGGAAATCGCAGGGCGACATGTCCGGACTGTAGGGCGGATGGTCTAACGTCTCCCACTTGAACTTGGCCAGTTCCATGCGTGTGACTCTGGAGACGTGTGGACGCGCGTTATCATGGAGCAGAACCACATCCTCCGTGAGCAGCGGACTGCCGCATTATTTGGACGCTTCTTTTGATAAGAGCCTCTGCTCTCTCCTGCGCATGCGGGCGCCCGCGCATGCTCCGATCTCAGTCAGAGACTCCAATCGCATCCCGAGATGTCTCGCTACGTTTTCCCATGGCGGAATATGCAAATATTTAACTGTTACGTTTCTATGTCGTTTCGTACCTTTTCATTTGATCAACCCTTGTATATGTTTTTCCTTATTGCTGTATTTCCTAATCTATTGTTTTTTATCTTTCAATTGATCGTGAGAACAACGGAATTCTATAATGAAATATGGGTATTGTACTTGTTTTCTCCCTTGTTATATTTCCTAATTTGATTTTTGTCAATTTGTTCTCTGTAATTGCAGCTGCACTCTATCATAAAATATGGTAATTATATACGTTTCCCATAGGGGGTGTTAACGATGGATGCAAAGTATCCTGGAATGTTTCTGTCGTCCTGATCTCTTGGAGACCCCCAGCTGTTCGTGTTCGATGGCATTTAAATCCCACAAATTTCTCAGTCGCAAGATTTGAGTTAACATACCGTCCACTGAACGCTAGGTATGCAGTTTTTTTCTCTTATTAACAGTTTCTCAGATCTAAAAAATTTCGAATTAAAATTTGATACTATGCTTAAATACACCACTGCAAAGAAATATAGGAAACGCAAAGGTTCAGGGTGGCCACAATCTGAAAAAATTTAAAAATTGGTAGAAAAATATCAGGGAAACAGAGTTTTTAACTAATCCCTAATAACCTATTAATTAAATATTTAAACAATGTTTCCAAGAACCTTAAAAGTTTTAATAAGCTGTAACAAAATGAGACTAATCTCGATAATTTATTACGTTTGTAGAAGAACTCTGTCCTACTAGACCTCTAAATGTTAAAGTGGTGCCTTCAAAAGAAATTCCTATTAGCTTTAACATATTTACTACCACTATTAAATAATTTAAGGCCTATGTTTGCGTTTAAAATTGATCCACAGATGGTGCCTTCAAATGAAATTTCTATTAGCTTTAACATATTTACTATCACTATTAAATCTTTTAAGGCCTATGTTTGCGTTTAAAATTGACTCACAGATTTCGTCCGACACTGCATTAAAATAATTTTAACAGATATAGGTATAAAGATTTGACAAATGGTTTATGTGTTAAGGGCTAAATAAATTGTCAAAGAAAGTAAAAAGATAACTTTTATTGCTTTCTAAGGAACATTTCAAATATGTAATAAAAGTGTTCTAATGAAATTCGATTAACTTGGCAGCTATACTGAACTGAGACCCACAGTGCACAGATGAATCCAACCCGAGTAAATGTAGCAGCGAAGGCTTTTTTTGCCTGCAAGTAACACTCTACTGAATTTCAAGAGCGAATTTCTTTTTGTTGAATATAGTAGCAAATCTTTTGCCTTTAATATTTGACAAAGTTTCTAAACAATTTATGTAAAAAAGTTTTAAAACAACTACACTCAATTTTTGTTACATTCGTCAATTTCATCGATATTTCACTTTCACTACAAAAAAAATTTTTAAGAGAGAGAGTTTAGAAAATTTAAATGTAGCATTTTAAATCCGCAAGACTTAACTGGTGGAAACTAGATTCAATAAAAACAAAAGTAAAGTACAATTAAATCTGTCGCAGACAAAAAACTTCGTAGAAGAAACTTCTATGTGATATTTTCGAAAAATGTGTGTTCTGGGAAGAAGATCTTATGTCAATCTTACTTAATTACACGACGCCAATTTATTTGGACAAGTTTTTAAATTTCGCAGATTGCAGTGGATGTAGGTACTAAACGCAAATCTGTGAACCAAAGTGTATAAACCTATGATCAAATAAGGTTACTTTTTTTTGGAGAATTCGAATGTGTATTGAAAATCTGCGAAGAACCACGACAGAGCTGGAACAAAGTGGATTTTCATTTAAACTTTTGAATCATTTACAAGTGTGGAAAATAACGTTAAATAAAATTTATAAAACAACATACCTGAAACATAAACTTAACTAACACTAGAATACATTTTTTGAAAAAAGCGTGGAAAGTTGGCAGGTTATATGACAACCTGATTTTTTTCAGTTAACAAATTTAAAAAAAAAGCTAGTTCGTAATCAACCCTGAAAGTGAGACGGAAAAAGAGATAAAACTGGCAGGAATTATAAGTAGTTTTCGGGACGTAGTAGTAACAAATCAAAGTCAAATTAAGTAGTTGACTTCAATTATAAGTAGTTTTCGGGACGAGTTAAATAACTTTTTACTATTCTTAAATCTAAGTAACAGCCTATATTTACTTTTTCACTTTAAGTCGTATATATATCATACAACCATCGCATAATAATCATATATCTATATATGAAAGGCGTATAACTGTTTAAAAAATTTCGATAATAATGAGTATATTTTACTTTTTTGGAAGATAAGCTGGAATGAACTAGTTTTCTTACCAGTTTCTTCTCTTTTCCGTCTTGATTTATATAAACTTTCAGCCCTGCTTAGGAAAGAAATTTAGATATACGTATTATTATTTAGAAAAATATCTACATTACCTTAGCAGCAAATTAACTTGGACCCTCATTAGACTAATATTCATTTCTCTTGACTTAAGAAAAAAAGGACCGATATTTCTAATGTAGAATTGTTAGATTAACCTAATATTTCATATCCACTATTCAGTCAATATCGACCCTGTATAGAATTGTCTTTCTCACGACCTGCTGTTTTACTGTCCAATATTATATTGCACTTTTCAACCAATATCGGCCCTATTTGGAATTGTTATTCCCCACTATTAAAAAAGCCATTCTGGAACCAATATTAAAAAATCTAGGCATCTTAATGTTGGTGCATTACAGTTCGGTTCTTATACGACCTATATTGAGCCCAACTGGAGCCAAGGTAAAATTGTTGCAAGGCTATAGATTAGAGTATATTGAAAATTCTAATTAAAGATAATACGTTTATATGGTTTTATATTTACCACTTTATTAATTAGATATTTTAAATGATATTTAAATTTGCATTTTAGGACTGTTTTTGTCATTTAGAGCATTTTTTTAGATTTATAGGGCATATTTCTTGAAATTTTGGGGCGTATTTTGCATTTTTTAAAGTTTTCTGTTAATTTTTTACAATTGTTATTATTTTTTATCAATTTTCATTATTACACTGGCTTCCAATTGGAGTCTT
>NC_092213.1:78461114-78480426 GCF_043381705.1 Parasteatoda tepidariorum | reverse complement strand
ATTTTAACACTTTACCGACCGGCCGTCGATTAATCGACGTTTTGTTCTCAGCGCTTACCGACCGGTCGTCGATTAATCGACGTTTTGTTCTCATCGTATACCGACCGGCCGTAGATTATTCAGCGTTTGCTCCCCAGCGCTTACCGACCGGTCGTCGATTAATCGACTTTTGACCGATCTGTGGTGACTACGTTTTCCACCAATTCAGCATGCCCTGAAAAAAATTCAGCTGTCGTTTTCTCGAGTGCAGCTGGGTGCGACCAGATTTTCCTGCGAAAAGAGTCGGGATTTTTCATCGTGCAGCTGGGTGCGACTAGATTTTCCTGCGAGGAAAGTCGGGATTTTTTCATCGATATGAAGGCAGGGATGCCAACTGCTCCGCTTTCTGGAAAAGTTCTAATAAAGTGGTAGCAAAATATTTTGTAAGATTAGTTAAAGAAAGATAGTTACGCCTACTTTTTAATACAGTAACCAGTATATTGATGATTTAACGTTGCATTTTATATCATATTTGTAATTTTTGATATTTAGTGGTGAAGTCCGCGCGTCAGTCTAGGCCGAAACCGAGCCGGTGTCTCGGACGATCTGCAGCTGAACGGGCGGTGAAAGGGCATAGTATGTTCGAACCGCTACCGGTCGGTAAAGTGTTAATATATGAGCTTAATTTTTTTTAAAGAATAGAGAGAATGTCAAAAAGATTATAAATTAAGTTTATAAATGCAACGAATATGTAGAAAACATAAATTTTACTACTACTTTAAATATAAAAATAAAATTTTAAGCCAAATGCGTAAAAGTTGGCAGGTATGGCTGATCCTTTATACGCAATAAAACTGTACAATTGCATTTTATATTAAACCTTCAGTGCTGTTCGTAATCTGTTAAGCAACTGCATTATTTAACTTTAATCTCACTAATAGGTATCGGGTGGTGTATGATATTCCGAGAGAGCAAAGATCACTTATACTGGAGAGGCTACAACCGGGTACAGAGTATCAATTGCACATAGTGGCATTCGATCTCTCCGAAAATCCTACCAACATCAGTGGCAAGGTACACTTCGTATCCCCTGATGTTACACGTAAGTTTTAGCTTGGGATCAAAAACTCCGTATTATTTAATTGAATTAAAATGGATCCGTAGTATTTATTTTATATTGTTTGAATTTTATTATTCAATACTATGTTTGTACATTAATAAATGATCAAATAAATAAATACAACGGATATATTTTAATTAAAAAATTAAACGTAAGCAATTATTTTTATAAAAAGTTTACTCAAAACCTTTGTGATAATGAAACATTTTTTTTGCTACCACTTTTTTTTAAGTGTACTTTAACCCGAATGCATAATGCATTGATAACTACTATTTGTTATAAATGTCACAGGGATGCCAACTTGCTCCGTGTTGTAAAATAGTATTTTCTAGTGATATAGCGAAGTATAAGTTAAATTTAGTTTAGTATTTTTCATTTTAAGCAATTTTTTCACCACTAAATATCAAAAATTAAAAGTATCATATAAAACGCAACGTGTTAAAGCATTAATCTACTGGTTACTAAATTAAAAGAAAAACGTAACTATCCTTCTCTAATGAATTTTAAGATATAATTCGCTACCACTTTATTAAACTATTCCAGAAAGCGGAGCAGTTGGCATCCCTGATGACAAAGAATTTAGTATGAAAGTTAGTTAAGGTAAATAATCAACTGAAAAAATTTTCAATCATCCTTAATCCTTTGATTCAGAATGTTTATTAAACATACTGTTTGGCATTTTTTATTAATTTAGTGGAAAATATATTTAAAATTTTAATAATTTCTGCTTATGAATCACCGGTATCCTTTTCTGCATTAGAGATAAAAATCTTTCACACACGGCTCACTTCAAAGCAATAATTTTCAAAATCTGCAGTTATTTAGATAATAAAAAAAAATCGTGATTCATCATTAAAATTTCTATAATTTACAAAACCATTTATTGATAAATTTTTGAATAGAAATGTAAAAAAAATTATAACTACTTTTTTTGCATTTTATATTTTAGTAACATTAAGTATATTTTTTTGCTTGTAATTCGATGGTGCAAAACATATATAAAAGGGACACCGGTATTCCATCTGTGTCAAAGAGTTAATCAAAAACTTACTACCAGTTTTGAATTTGGCTGGTTTTCTTCAAGCAGAATTCTATAATATATTAAGCCTAAGAGTGGCACTTTGGAGCTACTTCAAAGCATGTTTTACTGACTGAAAAAAAAGGTTAAAACTTAGACAGTGAGAACGTAAATTTGATAAAGTGAATCTTTTTTTCCAATTTTCAAAATTTAAGAAAAACTGCTCAGTTTTGAAGCTATTTTTAAGCAATTATTGTATGTGTTGAATGAATTTTATGTAATTAGTAACAGTTAAAAATTTGAATTCCATTATGCATATCACAGTTTGTTCCTCATGATTATTATTTCTAACTTCCGAGCTCTGTATGAACTAAGGTGAGTCAAATCGAAGATGCTGGCAAGTCGCTAGAGACACCTGTAAATAAATAGTTATAGATTACAGTTTTATACAATATATCGGTTCTATCATTACCGCAAAATGTGACCTCACTGATTACAGTAAAAAAAAATGGCACTTGAAAGTATGAAATCGGTATAATAATTAGAACACTTGTATGTTATTTTTTAATAACAATATATGGACTGTTATATATTTACAGAAAATGATAACTGGAATCAAAAAGCACACATGGAAGCTAAATCTTCTACTCCATTCACATTTCGAGAAGAAGAAGTGGTCATCATAGTGCTTGTACTAGCAGTCTGGGTATTCGTCATAGTACTTTTCTTCAACAAGTGGGGAAAAATCCGCATGCTGGAACCCTATCAACCACAGTACCACTCGCATCCGGTTATAGCTAAACCCACTCGATTGCCACTCAATGATGCTTTGGCTCCTCTTGAACGATTCAACATGGAATTTGGCACAGCATCTACTCCGTACTACATCAACAGGATGCGATCCAGGCAAAATTCGGTGTTTGTTGGCAGTCCTTATAGAAGTAGAAGCGGCTCCATGCTTTCAGAACCTCGAATGCCACGAAAAGTAAAAAGTGCTGAGGACATTAAATCATTAGTAATTCAGGTTGGTGATAGGAATTTTCAGCAGCCTACGGCCCTTTGAATAAAGTTCTAGAGCACTTTTTGCCACCATAACATATGCCAACAAACACAAGAAGAAAAAAACATGTTAATTTGATGGTACAAACCGGTTCCAACGGATTCTATCACAAGTGCAAATTGTTGATAGTATTGCGCAAACATCGTTGCTCCACATTTGTGGTGGTAAATGTACTTGTGTGTTTTTTAATGAATCCGGAACCTGTTATAATCAGCAAAAAAAGGAAGGAAAAGTAGCAAAATGAGGTATCTAAGGAGGTATCAGTGCAAAAAGGAGGCAGTTTCGGTATCCTTTTCTGCACCAAGCACTTCAAAATGAATTTATCAACACATTTTATAACAATTTTCACTGCATTGTAACTGTAAACGGATTGTTTAAATTTCAGAGTCAATTTTCATCTATAAAGTTTTAAATGAATATAATTGTTAGAAGTTTTCCAGAAGGTTATTGATATTTACTATCTTATATAATACTGTATATGAGAGCAATGAACAATGTTATTTACCACTGATCTGGAGAAATTCAAAGTAAAGTTCAAGTTATTTGACATAGAGGTTTTTGACTTTACGCCCAGGTTCTAGTTTTAACCATTTCGAAATGGTTAAAGCTTGAGTCTGTAGTTTTCGACTTTTGATAGACTCTAGTCTTGCTTACCTTGTGAAACTACACATTGTTATAGGATAACGGTCCAAATAATGTATTTTCCATTTATTACACAGCAATGTTTAAGTAGTTTCGTATAAATATATCATGTACATATACTTAAGTGAAAAATTGTTTTATTGGAAGTGGACACTATATATACATATATATTCACTATATTTTATATTCTTAATCAAGTATTGTTCTTTGATTAAATTTAAACACAAAACTTTACATTCAGAAGATATTAATTTCTTAAAAGTATAAAAAAGAAGCAATTTTTACACCATGTTCCAAAAAATGCATTATGCCTGCTAAAAGTGAAATGCCTTCCACTTATTAAGAAAAAAAACTTTTTTAACATTTTAATCCAGATAGGCTACTATTTTTAAACAAATTTTGCAATCTATACCTTGAGTTGGGATAATTAATAATATTCCAAGTCAAAGATTCAGTGCCATTAAAGCTAAAGAGACTTAAAAGTGATGAAATTTTGTCAAACCAGTTTTTGAAATTTTAACCATAAAACAACATCGGAAGATCGAGATCTGAATAAGAAAAATACTCGGTGGCGTAGATCAAATTCGAAATATCAGCAAATAAATTTAAAATAAGGAGAGAAAAAAACATATAAGTATATTTAAAAACTTCACGATTTTGGTCTTCATTAGGCTGCTTTAAGAGCCTTTTGTTTAACTATATCACACACAACCATCACGTAGTAGAATTTGGTGTAGTAAATTACAGAAATCCACCGACCCATAATAACTCATTTTGACTTGATACGGCGGCACAGCTGCCAACTTGTTTGCTGGAAAAGTTTTTACAAAAAGGTTGTAAAATAAAAATTAGAATAGGAAGATTTTTTAAAAATATTAGCAAGCTACTCAACTCCAAAGAGCATATTTGCGTAACTAATAGATACATCTTTGAATTTGTTAATCTATCATGTGGATAAAATATTTTTTGTGAAATTTCAAAAATCAAGACATCAATCAGATTTAAGATCAGTTGTCTCCATTCAATGTAATTGCAGTTATTGTTTTCAATCGCTAAATGTAATCAAAGTTACTCGGTTTTGATTTTCCTTATTCATTTGTATATTAAAATGATCGTTTTCTTCGCTTATTACATTATTTAATGTTATCAGTGATTTTATCTACTTTTTGATACAAGCTACATAAAAATACGTTATAAAAGAAGTTTTTTTTTAGCTAATCGTGTATGTTGGAAGCAGTTCGCCTTTATAAGTGCTTCTGTGCTTAACCCAGGATTACTATAAAAGGATAAAAGTCAAGCTCTTGAAAATAAATTCTACTACAGTGAAACCACTCGGGAGCTACCACTTTCCACTCTACAGTGAAATAGTCGTTGATATAGGTAGATCGTTCTTACAGATTACCTGCGGTGTCTTCAAAATTGCTATTGGAGGTTCATGATTTTTCGCTAACGAATTTATTTTTAGTCAGTGTTATTTTCTTAGTATAGAAATGCCACTTCTGTTGGCGTCATGAAAAGATAGATTTGTGAATTAAAATTTAGCGTCTCTAAATTGATCCCTTTTGATATAATTATGTGCAAAAACAAATTTACCAATTATGAACGGTAAAGCTATTTTAAAGAAATAAACAATTTTGTCTTTTTGTTTAAGTTTGCATTTAATTTTATATCAGTTAGCTTTAAAAGATGAGCAGAGGCTCGTTTGAGATGCTTGTTTATTTCTAAAAGAACTTTTTTAATTTAACATTCAACTCCAAAAGTAAATCACCGTTTTTAGTGCACTATGACAAAGAACTCTCTAAAGAAGAGCCTCACACAAATATTTAGAATACATTTTGACCTACTTATTTGTTTTGTTAAATAGTTTGTTTTGAATTTTTTCGTGTTTCCTTATTTGACCTTTTTTGCATTTGGTGCAGATGTTTGACCTATCGCTGGGAGAGGTTTTAATGTTTTCTCTTAAAGATTTTCTTCAATACAAAATTAATGGAATAAAATTCCGTGTGTGGTCCTAAATAGAGGTGGTCTTTTCTCGAGGTTTCACTGCATCAAATTGTTTTTGGTGTTTACGGGATTAAAATGGTGACTATGGATATTATAAATTTTTGAAATAAGATGCGAAAAGTCATCAATTTCGGAAGTATGGCAGCTAAGAATTTTTGTGTAGGAGATAGAAAATTTATACTTTGCTATTAAAAATAATTACATAATTTGCCATTACTATAAATTGACATAAAAGTATTGGGTCTTAAACTAAAGTTAATAGTTATTTTTCCTCTCTCTATCCGACATCGCAAAGAGTAATTTTTAATGCTAGCGTCCTTGAATAAACAATTTTTAAAGAGAAATTGTTGGAGGAATTCTTTTTTTTTCAATTTGCGATAAGCTTAACAGTGAGAAAGATTAAAGTTCAGTCTATCTTAATCGATTCTGCCACTTTGGAAGATAGATGGTTTTATTATTGATGGTTACAGATTGCTCAGCAAAAGAGTTATTTCGATATTATTCAGGTTTTAATTTTCGATCTGTTGACATTTTTCTTCTTCTTCATGTTAGCACTTTTTTTAACCATTTAAAAATTAATTAAAATATTTTGCAGTGTTTATTTTTTAACATTTTATACCTTTTTGAAACTAAATATATAAAATGTACTCAATAAATCTAGGTTTTTTATAATACTAGTTAAAAAAATTTGAGGACAGCAATTTTTCTGCAAATGAAAATCGCTGAAGGCTTTTTTAATGTAATGTATATTTAAATGTTTTTCTAAAGATTTATGTACTTCAGTATTAAATACTATAATAAATTAGATAAAGACTATTATAAATAAATTTAAAAATTGTGAGCTTCACTTTTTTAGTGTGCTACATTCTTGCCACATTTGTTCAATTTTTAAGTATTTTAAATTTGTAAAGCAAAACTACATGCATTTTAAACCATTTACTAAATACTATTTATTCAGTATAACTTGCTTCTTATACAAAAATAAATTAAATTTAGGAAACATCAAAAGATTGTGCAATTATGTAATTGTAAGATAATTGATTCTGCATCGTTGATTTCATATAGCAACCACTTAATATTGATGTATTTGGATACCTCAATTCCATATGTTTTTAATAAATTGAACACATATAAAAGTATTTTATCGTTATCGGAAATATATTTCTATACAACATTTGAAGTTGATGTAAAAAAAAAAACATTTTTCCAGTGGTAGTAAACTACAACAGAAATTTTTAAGACAAATTGATTTTTTACTTTTTTGTCAGAGCTTAAAAATATGAACTTCTGTTTATCTAATCTTTCCTGTATGTATTTAAACTATTTATATGTAGTGGTGTTTTTTTTATTTAATAAAATATTAATACACTACTATTGCTACCACTAGGGAAAATACTTTCTGAGATAAGAAATACTTTCTTCTCAAAATACCATTTTTTCGTTCATGTGAAAGGTTTGGGGTAAATATCGATATGCCTTATAAATATTATTTTTCTCGGGTATATAGTAAACAAATTAAATATGATATTTGGAACTGTTGAAACTGAAATGTAGTTGGAATTGCAGTTTCTCAAAAAATGATTGTTTGAGCATTAAAAATATATTTGTATTGTTTGTCAATAAAAAAAAGTATTGGCATGCTATAAGTATATATTATTTAAAAATTTGATGAAACATGAATTTTCGAAAATTCCGAAATTTCGAAATCAATAGTAACTATTTAAGTAAAAAATTCATAAAATGGTTACAATTTAGCATAAACCATCAAATGGTGAAGATTTGATTTAAATAGGTTAACAATTACTTTCGGTCGAATTTTTTCAAACAGCATTGATTCAAATAACTAAAGTTAAATGTAAATAAAAATATTCAAGAGTCAGTTTCATTAAACATTAATTAATCATGGTTTTTTCATTAAACTAAAAGTAGAGCTTTTGAACACAATACTATTAAACATGGACTAATAATAAAAATAGCTACTTATCTTTGGAGTCTCCTTAGATTAATCAATTAGTTGAACTCTTTTGGATAATCCCTTTTTCAGATGTGTATATTTAAAAATAAAAAACCTCCAAACAAAGTTTAAGAAAAGTAAAGTTTATTGATTAGAAAACATTCTTAAGAAAACAGAATTCAATGAAATGTTTACAAGTGTTAAAGAAATAAAAATGACTTTAAAAATAGTTACTGCTTAGTTACAAGAACTTTTATTATGATGTCTGATAAAAAAAAGCTGTAAAAATTCTTTAATAGAATACTTTGCTAAATTTCAGTTTCGGGTTTGAGATTTTGTTTTAAATCTGTATTATGAGACAACATTTGCTAGCTAAACAGTTGAAGAAACCTGAACTTAATTTTAAACATTATTTTTGTTTATTCTTGAATAAAGTTTGAAACGGTCTGGAAAAAAATTAAAAAGTGGTGTCTAATGTTAACGTGTTAATATTTCCCTGTTAAAGAGTTTTAATTTCACACATTAAACTTTCATTTCGAAACTTAGTCCTCCAGGTATATTTTACTTAATTTTCATATTATTTTTAGTAGTTACAATATCGTAAAATCAGGTTTGCTACGAGCTAAGAAAGATGGTTGCTAAGTTTCTGCAGAGTTATTAAATAATTTAGCTTCCTTTTACGCATTGTTAAATATTACCAAGATTTTTATACAGTATTCTATGTTTCTTTAAATTGAATTATGTTTTTGGTCTACACGTAGAATTTCAAACATCTATATCTTGCTCAATTTATTTAAATAAAAAAAAACAGCTAACTCGAAGTAACCATTTAAAATTGTTTCGAGTCTTCTAAATTTGTCTACCGCTTCTATTTTTTTTCTTCAAAAAGTGGCAATCCTGTTTAAAAACGGGATTGCTACTTTCTTAAAATATACTGTATTGCATATTGTATTGCTATATTAACTGCTGTATTGAATTAACATACAATACAGAATTTAGATATCAAAGAAATTTCTATTACTGATTGTAACAAATGCATAATTTTTGTCAAATTTTACAAGTTTACCTTGGGAAATTATCTTTGTAAGATGTATAATTATTATACATTAAAATGTTGTGCATATCATGTAGAACTATTTTGACTTTATATTTTTCTTACAAAACACTGTGAGAAATTTATGTAATAATCTTTATTAAACAGCATTTTCTTCAACAATATCAGTGTCATTAATAACATTAATTGCTTTATTTTATTGTTTCTTTTTATCCCTTTTTTAAGGTAGAAAATATCAAAGAACATTATGGAAAAATTCTCCTTATGATAACATATATGTAACTCTCTATGGAAGCCCTAGTAAAAACGAACTAGTATTAAGAATTGAAAAAGTCAATGGCATTTGTACGATTCTGTAAAATCGCTAGAAGCAATAATAATTGAAAGGTTAATGCATAACAATTTATGTAAGACTCTAAAAAATAACTAGAAAAAACGAACTAGTATTAACTATAAGGAAGATCAATGGCATGATAGTTTACGTAAGACTCTGTAAAATCTGAAGTAAAAACGGAAAAGCATTAAGAATAAAAAAAGTCGATGACTAACAATTTATGAAAGACTAAAAATTTGCTGTCAAAAACGAACTAGCAGGAAGATTAATGGCATGACAATTTATATAAGACTCAGCAAAATATCTAGTCAAAACGAACTAGCACTAACAATCAAAAAGGTCGATGGCTAATAATTTATGTAAGACTAAAAAATTAGACCAATGGCATGACAATTTACATAAGACTCAGCAAAATATCTAGTCAAAACGAACTAGCACTTACAATTGAAAAGGTCGATAGCTAACCATTTATGTAAGACTCTAAAAAATCGCTCGTAAAAGCGAACTAGCATTAACAATTTGGAAGGTCAATAGCATGACAATAAAGGTGATTGCTGAATTGTTTTTTGTCTAGTCAGATCAAAACAGTGTTTTAAAATAACCAAGCTGATGCCCATCAATTTGAAGTTGATCAAATTACGCACCTAGCTTGCACTGAACATAGTACTGACGTAAAATATACTCAGTGTTAGACGAATCATGGGTTAGAGTCCCTTTTTCATCATGCTAACCAAGGGAGGTTTTCGTGGTTTGCCTCTCTATGTAACACAAATGTGGGTTAGTTTCATCTAAAAGGTTTCCTCGCAGGCAAATTTCTCCCAATATTTAATCCAGAAGTTGCCTCGTATGCAGGAGTGGGTTTAAAATTACAAGGTTATGGAGTTGAACATTGGTAGATATAAACCTAAAAAAAATTGGGTCCGTTGTTGGACGATGGTCATAAAATAAAATAAAATCTAAAGGGGCTTCGTAATCATCATAACGGTGTTTGAACCTCAATACTGTCTCGGTTCGTCATAATGTATAGCAATTTCTAATAAATATTTAAAATTCTTGATAAGCAAAATATTATTGCTTCACTATTATTCGGAAAAATTGTCCCTGTAAAGATAAAAGCAAATATATATAAAAAATTCTGAACACAGATGTTATTTTAAAATGTGATGAAATTTATCTGGTGACTGCAATATTATTAACACTTTATGAGATGGGTAAAAATAAAATTGAAAGTTTATATAGGTACTTAAAACGTATATTAGTGAAACTTACTTCTGACACAAACTGAATTTTATTTCTTATGAGTGTTTCATAAAATTATAATCCCGGATATTAACTTCCATATGTTTTTTTTCACATTCATTTATGTATCCAATATCTATAAAAATGTCTTCCATACATTATACTGAATCTTAGAGAACGTTACATTTTCTGTTATTATATTGGATGTACATTCAAAATATTATTCAAAGAAATAAAACTATATACATTATGATAAGAGAGTGTGATAAATGTGTAATCTAATTTAAATATTGTGATTAGCGATATTCTTAGCTTGCAAATCAGATTAACACTTGATAGGCAGATTTATCCATTTATATTTTGATCTTTGGTTAGCACGTTCACTCCGGGAAAAGTGAAAATACTGGTACGGGATAAGAGAAAATATTGGTAGAAGAACTATTTCAATATTCAACAATATTCGGGAGGAGTTAATCTATTCTCAACAATAACAATTCACTGTAAGGAAATTTATCACAGCGAAGAAGCAATTCAATATAAAAATTACATCCGTTAAAAACAATTGGTAGTTATTTTATTATTCCCGGAAAAAAATTAAAAAATGAAATGTTTTGTTACCAGTTTTTACTCCGGTGCGCTGCCAAGATGAGACAATCTAGCGTGACCCACCGGTGGGTCACCACGGCGTGAACGTGTTAGATTCTTATAAACAATCTGAGTAATTTAATTTTTATTTCACTGTCACTGTTTTAGTTTGAAAAAGGATACGCTAAAACCAAGGCCTGAAAGCGAGACAGAAAAGAGTTAACACTTGTTGTAAAACTGTTACAATAATAGATAATATTCGGAAGGAGTAAATCTATTTTTAACAATAAACAATTCACTGCTATTAATGTTTTCTCGGGGTAGACGCAGTTGAATATATAAATTGTATCTGTTAAAAAATTTGGTAATTTAGGATATTTTTTATTATTCCCAAAAAAAGGGTAAAAATGAAATTTATTTGTTACCAGTTTTTACTCTTTTCCGTCTTGATATTTATATATCGCTCATTTGGTGAAACAATGACGTAACTTGATTTTGCAGTTACGTCATTGTTTCACCAAATGATCGATACAAAAAAATATTATTTTTCCTTTGAAAAACAGCTACCAATGGCTAAAAAAGGATAAATTCGGATTAATTTTTTTATTTTTTATTATCTTTTACTATATTTTAGTGGGAATAGTGTTCTGTATATCGCTCATTTGGTGAAACAATGACGTAAAGTTGATTTTGCGGTTACGTCATTGTTTCACCAAATGAGCGATATAAACTTTCAGTCCTGATGTTGACGAAAATTGTGGAAACACTTCTATACTTACAGTGAAGAAAACAAAAAATTTTTAAGCTGCAAATGTTTTGGAAGGTTAGGAGAAAAAACTATGTCACATTTAGAACGATAATGCTTAAAGAGTTTAGAAATGGCATTTTTTACTCAAACAGAATCCGGAGAAAGTTAATAAATTCTGTATAGCTTTTATACCAGCAAATTTTGAAAATATACTAAAGCACTGCAATTGAATTTAAAATATTTTTACTAGAATGCTTTTTTATTTATTGAGATATTGAAAAAAAGATAAAAGTTTCGATTCCATGCTCTCATCTGGGTCAAAGCAAATTTTGCATGGGTAAGAAAGACCCCATTTCTAAAAGTTTCAAGCCTAATCTTTCTCATTGGGTCAACAGACTTGCCATGTAAAATCTTTTATAACATTTACTGCAGGAAAAAAAATTTTTACGCAGAATTAGTATTAAAAAAATGTTCCATATATTTGTCCAACTCCTGTATGTATTCTACAGCCTTAAGATTTCTAATCACAACTCAGTCTTAAATTCGAGGAAAGAAAACAGCCTGCACAGTTATTGGCTGTTAACTCAGCAGCTCGTTACATTGGTCAGCTGCTATGAATGAAGTAATTTAATAAGCTTTTTTGCTTTTATATTCTTCACTGAAGACACTTCGCCAGAAATTACTCAAAGATTGGCAAAACGAAATAAGGGGACTCCCAGCCTCTTGACCTATATCTTATCCATGTTAGGGACAGTTTTAAGTGTATTGCTTTTCGGAGAAGACAACATTCGAAAATGATTCAGAACCCTTCAGTGTTCGGAAAAGAATAGATTAGATATCGATCTCACCCCTTTGTTATCTGACATACAATACAATCTTTTTTTTATTTAGCAATGATAATGGTCTATGGTTTAAACTTTTTAATCAAAAGTTCTTTGCTTAATAAAAATTAGTTTTCGCTATTTTTATTTTTTTGAAGAAATAGGTCTGACAACAACATAAAGTCGATTAGTTTTCTGAAATTTCTGGTTCTGACCTATGAATTTATAGAAATGAATTAAATGTTTCATTAAAAAAAAAGTATTGCAAACATATTTATCTCTTCGCTCATATTATTTTATAGATTTTGGTGCTATTGAAGTCTATTTATTGTGATTGTGCCTTCCTCGTCAACTCTTAAATAACTAAACACGGAAAAATTTTTTGCAAAGTTATATGTTTTTTATTTAGGCGAGTGTCTAAATATTTTCAGTTCGAAATCAGATACACATTTTACAAAAGAGAAATACTGGTAGTAAAACCATTTGATTTATATCAGAAGGAAATTATAATCTTACTGTTCTTTACTATAAACTAACCACGACTGTTTACTTTTTTCCAGGTAAGAAATAGTAATGTATGTATGTTATAATTGTATAAAAGTGTTTAAAATTATTTTGTTAACATGAATATTTCGCTCTTCCCGAAAACCAGGAATAATGAAATAATTTTCTTACTGGTTTTTGTCTTGGTGTATATAAACTTGCATAACTAATGAACCTACTTAGCAAATTTATTTTTGTTAGAGCTGCCATTTTTCTCAACCAATCATAAAATTCGTTTATTCTAACATAATTTCATGAGAAATGTAACTTTTAGAAAACATTTATTGCTTTTTACTATTTAAATTAATAATAGTTGCAAACAATTTTTTTACATAATTTTAAAGAATAAGATTTTACAAAATGTTTACAAAATACAAAATTTGAGCGAAATCGGTAGAATAGTTCCTGAGAAATTAAATTTTAAAAATACGACTTTTTCAACAACCGAGCTTTTCCAATAAGGTTCACTACTTCTTAATTATCTCAATGTTATTAATATAAACAATCAATTCAAACTGAAAGTGGTAATATTCTGCACGCACAAATGTATAGAGTGAAAATTTAATTTTCATTTGAAGTAGATAAATTAAGAAAGAATCTATTTGTGATGAAAGAAGAGAAACAAATATTGGTGGAATATTTATTATACTTAACTGATTTGAATAAATATAACTTGTAAAGTTTGTTATTACAACACAAATCTGTGGAGAAGAAAGATTTTAACAGTAAAACACAATTGCTGTTTATTATTTCCTCTACCACCTATTTCCTTCAAGATTCTTCCAAACAGAGAGAAGAAAAAGAATTCCACATAAGAGTTATCCTTTCCGACATAATTATCTTTTGCGCCATACAAATAAATAGTTCTGGAAGTTAAAGATGAAATTACTTTTGTTGAAATTGCGTTGCCATTCAGAACTACATATATAAATCTAAGGAAACATTAAACATTAGTTCTGTATGAATTCCTGAAGCACCTTTACTTAGAAAAAGATTATATCATGAAGTGACCATATACCAATTTGTTTAAGGAACTTCGCATACAACAAATTTTATTCTAAGTAGATATTACGAACTTAATCATTTAATGTATTAAGTACAGTATTTTAGCGTAATTTTTAAAATTCTTAAAATATTGTGGTTACCTATTTTTACGGTATTGGGAGTGTAAATATGTTTCCGCCGTTTTCTATTAAAAATTTAGCAGTTTGTTTCGAAGAAACGGTGCATTACCTTTTATTCAAAGTATTCTCCACTACTTTTTCCCATCCTTCTGTGAGCATTCGAATACCACAGAAGAACTCTTCATATTTCTAGGACATCCACGAATCAACCCATTCCTTGGTTTCTTTGAATGATGCACATTTATGCTCAAACAGACCATGTGTCATCGACCGGAATAGAGGATAATCTGCAGGAGACAGGTCTGGCAAATGAGGCGGGTGGGGTAGAACTTCCCATTGAAGTGTTTCCAAATAGAAAAATTAATTTTCATACAAAATCGACGTTCAATGTCTCTCGGCTTCAGTTCGTATGTAACCCAACATCTTTGTTTTTGAATCCTTCTCAACAATGTTAAATTGCTTGCTGAGTCATTTGTAATGTAAGAGCAAGTTCTTTTCGAGTTTGGAACGAATCTTCTTCCAATAACACTTACAATTCCTTGTCTTCGTACAATTTCGGCCTTCCACTGAGTTCTTTGTTTTCCACGTCAAACTCACCGTTTCTAAGCTTATGAAACCACTCACAATTTCTTTCACTTAAAGTAGCCTTACCATATGCTTCTCTAAGCAATCGATGTATACCTTCAGTTGCAGATTTTTTTCAAATTGAAGAAGTAAATCAAAAGTTCCTGCAAATGACGTTTATTTGGCACAGGACTTGGCATTTTTGCACGAAAATAATTACGTAATGCTAATATGGAGTCACTAAAACTTTAAGATCATGTAGTTGCCAAATGAGCAAACTTGCTATCAGATGTTTAACACCATTCAATTTCTGCATAATCTTCCGGTAGTACCATCTTGTGACGAACAGCGCTCATCTCATATGTGTTGGTTATCTTAGCGTCAGTCCCGCTAGGGGCTCTAACTAATTCATCTGAGTGGAAATAAATAATAAATAGCCGAAGCGCAACTGAAAGGTGAAAGTTGGGGTTCAGTATCTTTTACTGAGAGAAAATTAAAATGAAGTATTGTGATTGAACAAACAAGTTTAAGAGAGAGAAGAGTGACGAACAGCGGGATTTCATTTGTACACCTAATATAAAAATGTTTAATTTTAGAACGGTGACTGTTGATGGTAAAGGTTTGTGAAGTGTAAAGGGTTAAGCTCTGGCAGAATTATATTTAGCCCTTTCGAAGGCTGTGGGAAGTATACTTACCACCACTTTTAATTTAGATTTNTTTAAAACCAGTCAATTTCTGCATGATCTTCCGGTAGTACCATCTTGTGACGAACAGCGGGATTTCATTTCTACACCTAATATGAAAATGTGTAATTTTAGAACGATAACTGTTGACGGCAAAGGGTTTCGAAGTGCAAAGGGTTAAGCTCTGGCAGAATTATATTTAGCCCTTTCGAAGGCCGTGGGAAGTATACTTACCACCAATTTTAACTTAGATTTCCATTTGCTAATAACTTCAGCTTTCTTGAAGTGCGTTTCTATAAAATTGGTAACCATTTGTTAGTTTAAAAAAACGTATAAAAGTTATAAAATACATAATTCCCTTGGTAGTATTTATAAAATTTATTTTATAAATAAAGAAAAATAAAAGTCAATAAGTTCCTAAAAGGTCGTGTTAAATATATTTACCACCGAAAAAAAAAGGCATTTTTATAAACTAAATGAGTTTTTTTCCTTCTTATATCAATTACTATTCTTAAAACAATTTCAATTCCAAAAATACTTTAATTTACCATTACTAGAAATAAATGGCACATTAAAATGTTAACTCGCAGTAAAAACGTGTGAGTAACTTCTTGAGTAAAATTGTGAGTAACTTTTCTCAATACTGTTTAAACTTTCAGTTAGTTAACTTCCAATTTAGTTTTATAAAGCAAGTTTAAAAAGAGTAAAAGTACTTTGTTAAACAGGGGCGACAAACTTTTCTCAATACTGCTTAGACTTTCATGAAGTTAACTTACAATTTAATTTTATATAATAAGTTTCAAAGTTTTTACACCGTGCAGAACGAAACGAATATAAAATTAGAGGATTTGCAGGGCTGTCAACTTTCGACGCTTCTTGTAAAAAATTATTGTAGTGGTAGCTAAGTTTATCTTTTTAATGCATTAAATTTTATTTATTTAAACTTATTTTCCACTCTACTACTTATAAATAATTTAAAAATTCATATGCAACGCCATATTGTTCCGCCTTTGCTTTGATGAAACTTTTAAAACGTTGACAAAATGACCAAAAAGTCATATAACTATGATTTTCAAATGTCAAGCACTCTATAAAATATTTTCTAAAAGTAGTAGTAGTTGGCAGAAATGGATATGAATACTTCAAAGCATGTATATTTTTCAAAATTTAGCTACCACTTAAAAACATCTACCTGGTTTATTGGTCAACAACTTCATAATCATAATGTATCATGTCAATATCAGTCACCCCAGAGACTCTGTATACAAACTGTTCATATTTTTTAATTTGTCTGTAATTTCACGATGAATGGGATATGGGTCTTCTGCGCTGCCCAGGTGCCCAGCTTTTGTTAAATAAAGTTAAGTTAAAATGTATCATGTTTGAAGAAATTAAATTATGTGCCAGTTATCGATACATTAATAATCTGGATGGAAAGTTTAATGAAAAATATTTTGGATGGTAATATTTATGATAGTAACTTTGATTTGACTTTTTCTACATTAAAAAAAAATATATGTAAAAAAAATTCGCAGACTTTTCAGCCGTGATGCACGCAACTAAACAATAAATATCTATCCAACAAATCTTCGATATTTAGGTACCGGGTCTAACCCCTTCTTTTTATTTTCCTGTTACATTGTTCACATTTTTGTTATTAATGTTATGTAACTAGATAATAATAAAGTAAATTGATTAAAAAATTTCAAAATTAAGCTTTGGAATTTGAAAACTTTTTTAAATCAAACTTTAGAAGATAAAACGCGAAGAATTTAACACCGGTACTACTTAAAGAATTTTTAAAATTTTTGCTTTTCAATTTTTGACTTTGTTTCTCTAATTATTTCCAGAAGAAGAATTTAATAAAAGTAATAAATTGCTGTTTCGGAAAAACATTTTTTTTTATCGCGTTATAAATAAAATAGAAAAATAAGGCTATATTTTTATTAACCAAATGAGTATAAAACAGTATTCTTTTTCGCGTGATTATTAAGAGTTTTTAATATTTTTTTTAAAAAAAGAATATTTTGATAAAAATAAAATTACATAAAAACTCAGACGGTGAAAAGTAAATAACAAAAAATTGAGAAAGCATTGAATATGATGTATTTTTAGCAATTAAATTTTCAAAAATGTTTCAGTTCAATAAATGCGCAAATCTAAGCTACCGGTATTATTGTTTCATATTTTTTATAAAATTAATATGTTCAGGATATATATCTGATAGGTTTAATGCTAAATTATTGTTAATGTATAGTTGCCGAAAAGATATATTGGCGGCTGTGATTTGAATTAATGGTACAGCTCGTTTATCAGGAGTTTGCATTTGGTAACGCAAGCATCTCGTGGTATGCGACGATACTATTTTGGGGAGAAGGTTGCTGCTTGGCGATCGTATGGCAAAAATATTTACTTCCCAAATTTTATTTCCTTTTTTTTTAACATTAAGTATTTCATGATATTTCTCTCTACTGAGTGAATAGTTTGTCCTTTTTGAGAATTTTTGATGGGAAAACAGCAGTTTTTAAATTTAAAATATATTCGGGAGGAGTTAATCTATTCTCAACAATAACAATTTACTGTAAGGAAATTTTTTCACAGCGAAGAAGCAATTCAATATAAAAATTGCATCCGTTAAAAACAATTGGTAGTTATGAATTTTTATTATTCTGGGGAAAAAAAACTAAAAAATGAAATTTATTTGTTACCAGTTTTTACTCTTTTCTGTCTCGATATATATGGTCTTTCAGCCCTGAATTAGCTAGAGAAACTAAAAATATAATAACAGATGATAAAGCGAAGTAAGTGTGAAAGAAGTCACTGTTTGTATTTGGCGCTCATTAAAGGTTGTCTCAATTTCAAGCGCGGAGATGTTTCTCTTCTTATTCCCTCGCTGAAATGAAACTCTGCGTCCGAGGAGGTGGAGCCAAGTGCCAAATCCTGGTGAACGAACTGAAGATGAAGGTATCATTTTAAAAACAAGGACTAAAATAAAGTTTTAAAATTGCTCGCATATGACTTGCATTGTTTCTGGATACGAATTTTCCCATTCTAGTTACAATGCACTGAATGCCAACTTTTACTCTATCTGAGAATGATATTCCATATCGGTAGTGAAATGACAGTTGCAGAGAGTGTTTTTTTTTATTGTAAGAACTTAAACGCACCATTAAATATTTAACATTCCAATGTATATATATTTTCATGTGTAATGGTGGTTTTTTTTAAAGCATTTGACTTTTTTTATAATTTTTCATTCAATCAACGCGATCTTTTTCGATTAAGAGAAAAATAAGAAAACATGGGGGACACTGTCTCACTTGTCTAAATAAGAATATTAGACGCGTATATAGGTGATATTAGTCGAAAATTGAAATTGTTAAAACTAATAGTTTAAATTTATTTACGCGTAATTTTGTTTAACACTAGGTTTACGGGACACGTCATTTTGACGGATTTCGACTTTCGTAAGGAAAATTATAAAACCCGTTTGAAGTTTTATTTTATCTCTTGTAATGACTTTTAACCATTGATCGAAGTAAATATATATTAAATGCTATTTACCTCAAAAGCGTTGAAATATTGAAATTCTCTATGTTGTATACCTATTTCTACCTATATGTTTCTATGTTGTATACCTATTCTATTACCTATGCGTCAATTTGACGCGATCATAATTTAGGCAAAAGTTTAAGTAAACTAGCAATTATCACATCAATAATAAATAGGAATGTACCGACAATACTTCGATTCGTTATCTCAAATAAAACAAGTGATAAACAACTGTTGCCGATAAGCAATAATAGAAAGAACAAACGCAGAATGTCAATTGATGTCAGA
>NC_092213.1:78452785-78459749 GCF_043381705.1 Parasteatoda tepidariorum | reverse complement strand
TAGCAATGATTTCTTCTAATGACGTGGATTCTTTGCAATGCGGCGGTGAATTACGACCAGAGAGTGAGACCTTTCCACCACGAGCTGTTTTATGATACGGCATGACTTGAAAAAACAAAATGGCGGGCTCAAAATCCAGACATCAAAATTGCCAGTTGTCAGTATTGTCTCTCCCGACTCAGGAACCTGACGAGATCAAAATCTGTATCACTCACCTGGTAACGTTCAGGATAATCAGCATCAATTCAGCATAACCGGCTTCGCAAGGGAGAAGAGAACGTCAGTAGAGCATGATCAGCATCAGTTATCGGCAGCGTTTTCGCATGGCATCTTTTCGAAAAACTCTTCCTTAAAGTGACATCACCGCATCTAATCCGTGACACATAGCATCCACGTTCGTCGACTCATCGACCGGAGTGAAAAACCGGTATCAAATTTTGAAATAGGAAGTGGGGAATGATATAGGCCTACGAATTATTTAGAAATAGTGGTGGATTAAAATCTACTAAATTGAATTTATTGAATTAAGAATCATAATTCTTTCATACGTCAAATTGACGTGTGTCCGTAGAGATAGGTATATAAGAAATATCCGTAAAACTAGTGTTAAGTCAAATATCATACTCTCTGTTCAAAAAACACTAATAGCTTCTTAACTATTAAAAATTTTAATTGTTTTTGCTCTCTTTCTATTCAGCGCAAAAACTGCATAGAGCCATACATATATACTCACTTGCTTATAGTCTGCCACTCATAAATAAGCATTAGTCTAACATTGTACCCTTTTTATACATAATAAACCCTTAAAACTTCTAAACTATTAATTCTGTCGATTTGATTTTGGGTTCATTCAGTTAAAAATAAGAGAGAAATAAAAAAAAATGAAATGAACAGTTCGAAGTAAAACAAAAAGAAGAAGAAAAATAAGAAAATTTCTTTGCATGCCCAATATGTACCCGCTATGTATGCATTTAAGTAAAAGAAAAGAATATTACATAATTATATACATAATTATATACATATTTACCTAATATTACATANAAAAAAAAACAAGAAAAAAAATGATCATATCTATAATATCAAGCTTTTAGCTCGCAACATCAGAAAATGCGTGTTATTACATCACGTGACCCTGACAGTATGTATAATAGCAGTGCGTTTTAGATCATTCGAACAATAATGTTTTCTTTTAGCGGAAAAAACATTAGCATCAATTCATCATTAGAGTCAAGCTATGAAAGTCAGTTTGCATCAATTTGTATTAATTTACTGATTAAAGTTCAGAAAAACGATTATTTTCAACACATTTAACTTTTTGTTCTTAATAAAGGTTTAAGGACACAAGAACTGCTCGTGATATTTGTGCTGTACATGGAGACCATGGCTAGAAGGGAGAAAAACGCTCATGATTAGTATTCCAAATTTAAAGATGGAAATTTGAAGTTCCATAGAAATCAAATTTTAAAAATACTACTTTTTCAACAATAACTTTCTGCAACCAGCCATAAACTTCGTTTATCCGAAGAAAATTTCATGCAAAATGTAACTTTTATTAAATATTTATTATATTTTACTATTTTGTTTAATAATAGTAACAAACAATTTGAATTATGAGCTAAAAAAATTTTTACATAATTTTAACCCTTTTGAAGGCTGTGGTAAGTATACTTACCACCACGTTTTACCACTTTTAATTTAGGTTTCCATTTTTCAATAACTTCAGCTTTCTTGAAGTGAGTTTGAATAAAATTGGTAACCATTTGTCACTTTTAAAATACGTATAAAAGTTATAAAATACATAATTCCTTTTGAAGTTTGTAGCATTTAAGGAATTCATTTTATAAATAAAGAAAAATAAAAGTCAGTAAGTTCCTAATAGGTCGTGTTAAATATATTTACCACCAAAAAAATGGTATTTTTATAAACTAAATGAGTTTTTTTTCTTATATCAATTACTGTTCTTAAAACAATTTCAATTCCAAAAATACTTTAATTTACCTTTACTAGAAATAAAGGGCCCATTAAAGGGTTAAAGAATGCGATTTTAAATGGCAAAATACAAAATTGGTAGAATAGTTCTTTAGAAATCAAATTTTAAAAATGCTACTTTTTCAACGACTTGTGGCTTTTCCAAAAAAAAAAAAAGGTTGACGTTACACGAAACATCATTAATATAAATCGGTTCTCAAACCGTAAGTGTAATATTCTAGATGCACAAAAGAATAGAATTAAAACCATTTTTTTCATTTGAAGTAGATTTAATTAAAAAGAGAATCTATTTGTGGTACCAGAAGGGAAACAAATAGGAATAGAATATTTTTCACATGAGCTGATTAAAATGAAAATAAATTGCAAATTTTGTTATTGCAATATAAAACGGCAAGGAAGAAAATGTCAACAATAAAACAATTGCTGTTTCTAATTTTCTCTACAACCTATTTCTTTCGAGATTCTTCCGAAAATAGAGAAAAAAAAGAAAGAATTCCACATAAGAGTTATCTTTTCCGACATAATAATCGTTTACGCAATAGAAATGAATAGTTCTGGAAGTTAAAGACGAAATTCCTTTTGTTGAAATTGCGTTGCCATTCAGAACTTCATATATAAATCTAATGAAACATTAAACATCATTTCCACAGAATTCCTGAAGAACTGTATTTAATTTACTTAGAAAAATAAAAATATGTTATTACGTGACCATTGACAAATTTGTTTAAGGAACTAGCGCAAATTTTATTCTACGTAGAAATTAAATCAATGAAATAAAATGTTTGGTTAATAATATAAAAGGGGCATTTAATATTTTTTTCTTTAAATTTCTTGATGAATTAACACACAATGCACCAGAAAGAAGCCCACAAGACGTTTGTTCAAATAATCAGTGTCAAGTGCTAAGTGGACGAAAGGTTGGAACGCAATACAGATCTAAAACTTCACCTTCACCACTTCAAGAACTTAGCTGTTTAAAGCAAATTTAAGCTCTAAATCAATTAATATATACAGTACAGTATTTTTACATAACTTTTAAAATTCTTAGATTATTGTGGTAAGCTATTATTAAGGTATAAAAATTTTAAATTTAGAGGGGTGACTGTGGCATACCTGCCAACTTTTACGCATTTGGCGTTAAATTTTATTTCTATATTTAAAGTGGTAGTAAAATGTATGCTTTCTATATATTCCTTGCATTTATAAACCTAATTTATTATATTTTTGACAACCACTATTTTACCAAAAATTAAGCATATATATTTATACGCAATATTGATGTTGTACTCCACGTAAGCTTCTTCAAATTACAACGTATGTTTCTGACCAAAATTGTAATTCAAATTCTATTTTAATACCACTGAGAAAAAATATCCTCGAAAGGATTAAAAGTTGGCAGGTATGCTGTTGACGGCGACATTGGAGTGTAAAGGGTTAAACTTTGGCAGAAGTAAACTTAACAAGCAGTAAAAACTTTGAGTAAATTTATAATTCCGTCCTGTAATATGAATTAACATTATTTATTACAAAAGTTTTCTATGAATACCTTTTATATTATTATTTAAATACATTTATAATGCTAACTGAGATAATGAAACAAACAAGAAAATTTAAATATATCTGGACGCTTACTAATAAAATCAAAAGTTTAAATTGGAAAGATACTTAATAATAAGTGTGAGATATTTATAGAAGTAACGTTTTATTATCATTATGATATGCTCCATTTGTTGCGTAGAATTATTGAGTCTCACAATAATTGCAAGAAATAGCTGCCTATAATCTAAAAACGGTGGCTATGATTTTAATCAACGACGAAGTAGGATAAATGAGCGATATTGCCCTCGTTTGGCTTGCATTTCTTCTGGAAATCAATTTTCTTATTTCCGTTGTTATTCACTTAATGTCAACTTTTACTCTGTCTGAGAATGATATTTCCAAGCGGTATTGAAATCATAGTCGTAGGAAGAATTTTTTTATAGAAAGAACACACCATTATATATCTAACGTTCCATTGTATATAGTTTAACTTTTTCATGTGTAATGGTGATCAAAATAGTTTTAAACCCACTCCGCGCCGATCGCACGATTCCAAATCATAACCTTCCCAATCCTTAAGACAGGGAATATGCAACTTTTTCCCTCTTCCTCGGGAATACGAGATTCTAAGCAATGACGTCAGAATGAAATTATGCGCGCGCAACATGCCGTGTACTGTCCTGTGGCGCTGTGCTGCTTTTCAGCCATTTTTGTTTACATTTGAAACTGTGGATCAATAATGGAGTGAAGTAAGTAATTTATCATTTTCTTTAAACTTTTGTCTGTGTTTGCAACTGATAAAATTTTTAAACATTTAAATAGTATTGATTTTTATTACTTATTATAAATGTTACTGGTGTCTTGCAATAATACAGTATTTAAAGGTTTGAGTAATGCTGTGACGAATTTTTGTTACGTCCCGAAAACGTAAAGTTTTAAATTGCAATATGTAAATTGTATTTTTAGACAACCTAATTTTGTTGTGCACATCCGTATGCAAATTGTTAAGTTTAAGTTCATATGTTTCAGAAAAGACATAAAACTACTAACAGAGAAGTTACTGTAGATATGGCATAGTGTAGGCTACATGAATAATTATATAGGGGAGATTAGGGTGACTTGATCCCCTGGGAAAGTTGATCCCTAGATCTTAAATCAAAACTGATATGTAATTAAATTTTTTAAACTGGCAACACTCATAAAGTTATTCTTTATCAACAAATCTGGCAATTCTATTTTTATTGTTAAGATGGAATTTTTGATTTCTTAAAATCAAATCTTTTTTTGAGTAAGTAGTTTGATTCATTTAATTTTTGTTACATATAATTCAAATAATAATCTTACTGATATAATAGACTATCATAGTTTACTGCTTAGTTAATGCTATTTAAAACTAAAATAGTTTGTTTACTTTTGGTTAAAGAATAATTTTTAGAAAACATATGCATATAGGGACACTTTATCCCCATAGTATGGGGATAAAGTGTGTCCCTAGGATCATGTGTCCCTAGGATTAATGTAAAATAGTATAAACAGTTTTAGATACTTTTTCAATGATTAAGTTAAATTTAAAAGGGATATTATTTTATTCTTTTTATGCTCATATTTTCTCTACAGATATGCCACGTATTTATATTCGTAAAGAGGGTGTTCAACCCAGAAAAAAATATCAATGCTGGAGATTTGCAGGCAGCAGTAAATGCTGTATTAGATGGAGCCACTTTGAAAGGTGCTGCAAAAGCACATAATATAAATGTGATGACTTCAAAACGTTATGTAAATAAACAGAAAGCTCAAGAATGTGGCATTTCCTACGAATCTAACTACAAACACTCCCAAATATTTTCTGATAGGGAAGAAGACCTTTTGTGTGAATATGTAAAAACATCGAGTAAATTACACCATGGACTTACTCCCATGCAGTTGAGAAAATTAGCATTTCAATATGCCATAAATATTGATAAGAAAATTCCAGAATCCTGGAAACCAGAAAAGTGTGCTGGATACGACTGGTATCGAGGCTTTATGGATCGTAATAAAACATTAGCACTTCGCACACCTGAGGCAACTAGTCTTAATCGTGCAATTAGTTTCAATAAACATAATGTTAATATCTTTTTTTCAAATTTGCAAAAAATATACGAAGAAGAAAAACTGGACCCACAATGTGTGTGGAATATTGATGAAACTGGTTTTACAACTGTTCACAAGCCTCCTAAAATATTAGCTATAAAAGGGGAAAAACAAGTTGGAACTGTTACTTCAGGAGAACGAGGAGAATTAGTAACAGTTTGTGCAGCTGTAAACGCAGCTGGGAATCACATACCACCATATATGATATTTCCCAGAGTTAAGTGGCAAGACCGAATGACACAAGGTGCTCCACCAGGAACAACAGGAGTGCCACATGTAACAGGCTGGATGAATAGTGTTAATTTTGTAAGATTTTTACAGCACTTTGTAAAAAATTTAAGATGTAATCAAAACAACAAAGTATTAATCATTATGGACAACCATGACAGTCATATAAGCATTGAGAGTTTGAACTATGCAAAAGAGAATGGAATAATTTTATTAACTATACCCCCACATACATCCCACAAGTTGCAGCCACTAGATCGTACTGTATATGGACCACTTAAAAGGTACTTTAATGTAGCAGCTCAAGACTGGATGACTAATCATCCTGCTCAAAGGATAACAATTTATCAAATATCTGAATTAATCGGAATTGCCTATCCTAAAGCCATGACACCAACTAACATAATAAATGGATTTAAAATCACAGGCATTTATCCTTTGAATAGAAATATTTTCTCAGAAGATGAATTTTTATCATCTTATGTTACAGATCAACCACAAAATCCAACAAGCAGTAACACACCTACAGGTGAACCAAATATATTAACGCCAGAAGATATACAACCATTTCCTAAAGTTTCGGTTCATAGTATGAGACAATCGCGAGGAAGAAAAAAAGGCTATTCAAAAATTTTGACAAGTACACCAATTAAAAGACAGATTGAAGAAGAAATACAAGGTCGTCAGCAGAATAAAAAATCAAAATCAAGAAAAATTTGTTTTAAACCAAGTAAGATTACTAAAAAAGAAAACTCTGAATCTTCAGAAAGTTATGAGAGTTACAGTATTCATGATTTGACAGAATCGGAATCTTTTAGTAGATGGTCAGATAAAACCGATGAAGATCCATTAATTGTTTCATTTGATGTAAATGATTTTGTTATTGTTCAATTTCAAGGAAAAAAGAAAATCTCTCATTTTATAGGAAAAATTGAAAAGAAAATTTCACCATCTGAATCTGAGGTTAACTTCTTAAGAAAACGAGGACTTAATTCAAATCAATTTATTTATCCAGAAAAGATTGACATTAGTGTTGTGGATAATGAAAATATTGTGAAAAAATTACCAAAACCAA
>NC_092213.1:78434307-78450386 GCF_043381705.1 Parasteatoda tepidariorum | reverse complement strand
AAGCGCTCAGGTATCATAATTTTGATCTAGTTGCGCTTCTATGTCATTTTGATTTATGTTGCTAAGTTAACTTTCAAAACATTGTATTGCTGGCAACAGCATTTTTATTTTTAAGTTGTTTATTTTTATTTCTTTTAGAATTCGTTATTTTTTTAGCGACATGTTTTTTAACCTAACAGAATTCTTTGCCGACTGTTTTCTCTATGAATGAAGAAAATAAAGTAAATTATTTAACTGTTGTGAAAAGAATCTTATTTAGTTGTACAAAATACTTCAGCTAAAATTTGGGAGCCACGTAAGAGAATTATATATATTAGATCAGAAACACATCATTAAAAGGCAGAATGCTCTGGTGTTTTCAAAACAAAGCAAACGTTGCCACCGGCGGAAAAGAAATACAGCCAAAATTTGGGAGCCACGTAAGAGAATTATATATAATAGATATTACGAATTTATTTGACGATTTTTGATTTATATTACGAATTTATTTGTTTTATTATTGTTATTAGTTATTCATTGAAAAATG
Source organism: Parasteatoda tepidariorum (assembly GCF_043381705.1). NCBI lineage: Eukaryota > Metazoa > Arthropoda > Arachnida > Araneae > Theridiidae > Parasteatoda > Parasteatoda tepidariorum. The sequence continues at coordinate 78,449,860 of NC_092213.1, read as the reverse complement.
AGTCTCAGTCGTGGTGTTACGCTTTAAGATTTTATACTATAGCACATTTCCAATAGGTTTAACGAATTACATGTCATTTATTTGAATTCAAATTTATTTGAATGACTTAATATTTACTAAAAAGATGTAATTTTTTTTTAAAAAAAAGTTGCTGCATGGATTTGAATGATTGTATTGAATTTTTAGTATTTTGCGCATTTGCAATGTACTTAAGTTAGCAGCGAGCGAAGCGAGCTTGATTTGCGAAGCAAACCATATAAGATTGCGTAGAACGATCTTAAAGAATATAACCTTTGTTAATAAAGAAATGTGGTTGCTGAATTGAGCAGACTTATAACAAGAGGGCTCTACTGGCCGCTTGCGGCTCTTTTCCCATCCATCTTGAGTTTTGATTCTTTGTGATGGTACTCTGCGTAAACGAAATGCAAATGGTGTTGAGAAGGGGGCACAGGTTCCAATCAAAAAGAACTTCTATTTTAATAATGTGAAAAATGCTATAAAAGAAAGAATGAATGTTAATTAATATTTTAATTAATGACGAATTTTCCTACGCTAGCTAACACTTAAATTGAACCAAAAATCACTTCACGATAATAAATTCTCATGCAACAACCGTGGAGGGATGTTCAGAGAAACGTCTTGTTTCAGCTTCGTGTCCTTGATATTACTTATACTATTCCTTTCATAATACTATATAACAAACACATTCGTGTTCTGCAAAATATTTGAATTGTAAATTGAAAAGGGCACGAACACAAAATGAGAGGAGGTAAAATGAAGCCCAAAAAAGAAGGCGTGTAGAAAGTAAAGAGTGGTACCCACAACCTGTAAAAAGTAAAGAGTGGTGACAAACCTTTCTCAATACCGATTAAAATTTTAAACTTTCATAAGGCTAACTTCCAATTTAGTTATATAAAGAAAGTTTATAAAGAGGAAAAGTACTTTTATAAGCAGGGATGATAAACTTTTCTCAATACTCGGTCTTATTATTTTGCTTTTTTTCTATCCTTTTATTTTGCTGTTATATTGTACTTATTTGTTTTAATAAAAATATATGTTACTAGATAATAATGAAGAAAATTAATATTTGAAAAAGGTTTTGAAATTAAGCTTTAGAGTTTGAAAACTTTTTTAAAGGAAACTTATGTCGGTAATAAATATAAAAACTTTATTACCGATACCGGCATTACTCAAAGAATAACGGGAAAAAAATTTAGAATCATTTTTTTGTTTTTCAATTTTTGACTGTTTTCTCAAATTAATTATTTCTTTAAGAAATGTAATAAAAGTAATAAATTGCTATTTCGGAAAAACATATTTTGTTTAGGAATTTTTCATCGCATTTTAAATAAAATAGAAAAATAAGCATATTTTTTTATCAACTAGGGGAGTATAAAGCAGTATTCATTTACACGTGATCAAAAAGAGTTTCTAACGATTTTTTTATATAAAATAAAGGATTTATTAAAATAAAATTATGCAAAAATTCAAACGGTGAAAAGTAAGTGGCAAAAAATTGAATATGATGTATTTTTATCAATTCATTTTTTAAAAATGTTTTACTTAAATAAGACCGCAAACATAATATACCAGTATTATTGTTTTATATTTTTTATTAAAATTATAATATGTGCACATAAAATTATACTAAATACGTTCTTATCTTGAAATTACAAAAAATAGCTGCCGATAAGTTAAAAACGGTGGCTATGATTTTAATCAATGGTAGAAATAGGATCAAGTTTTTAAACTTGGACTACAATAAGCGAGTAACATTGCTCTCATTTGGCTTACATTATTTCAGGATATGAATTTTCTAATTTCCGTCATTATTCACTGAATGCCAACCTTTACTCTATCTAAGAATATTTCCAAGCGGTAGTTAAATCATAGTAGTAGGAAGCATTTTTTTTTTATTGCAAGAACACACCATTGTATATTTAACGTTCCAATGTATATTATTTCATGTCTAATGGTGCTCAAAATAGATTTAACCCTCTCCCTATCACCAAATTCGATTGAAAATTTTAGTCGGGTAGCACATTTGGAAGAACGATCTTAAAGAGTAAAACCTTTGTTAATAAAGAAATGTGGCTGCTGAATTGAGCAGACTTTTAACAAGAGGGCTCTATGGGCCGCTTGCGGCTCTTTTCCGATCCATCTTGAGTTTTGAATCTTTGTGATGGTACTCTGCTTAAACGGAATGCAAATAGTATTGAGAAGGGGGCACAGGTTCCAATCAAAAAGAACTTCTATTTTAATAATGTGAAAAATGCTATCATAAAAAAAATGAATGTTAATGTAATATTTAAATTAATGAAGAATTTTCCTATGCTAGCTAACACTTAGGTTTTACCAAAAAATCACTTCATGATAATAGGTGATGATTTCTCTTTCATGATGATAGATTCTCATGCATCAACCGTGGAGGGATGTTCGTAGAAGCAGCTTGTTTCAGCTTCGTGTCCTTGACATTGCTTATACTATTCCTTTCATAATTCTATATAACAAACACACAAAATACTACTTTATATAAATTGTTCTACAAAATATTTGAAAAGAAAAGAGTACAGATCCAAAATGAGAGGAGGTAAAATGGAGCCCGAAAAAGAAGGCGTTATGTGTAATTGGTAAGGAGAATAACTGTTCTAGCCACTTGACCTACATATGTTAACCCCGTTAGGAACAGCTTTAAGAGAGCTAAGTTTGAAAAGGGAAGGCAAAATTTGAAAAATGATATTGAAAACGTGAGTATATTTATATTAAAAAACGGATTAGATATTGATCCAACCCTACATTGATATCCAATTTTTTTTATAATTCATTTTACTATTAACTATTCCATTCATTACTATATAATTCTATAAAACTTAACTGCCTAATTCTATTTTGTAACTCTCATTTATATAAAGAATAAAGAAGATTTGTGTACATCAAAGGAATAAGAAATGAATCAAAAACTATTAACCTAATTCTAATTATCACTTCTTAGTAATAATTTTATTCATTATAAATATCAGACACGCATCCTTATTTTCCAAAATTGTCTTCCAAAATTAGTGGATTTTGTATTTGGGCTACTTATATATTAAAGACTATGGAGATATATTTCCTGCTCTAATATTCTCACCAATAACTCGGTGAATCATTGTTGCTTTTTTTTCATTTGGAATGGAACTATGATTAAACTTTGAATATTTTTAGATTAAAAAAATAGAGAGCAATTGAACACATTAACATTAGAACATAACTCAAATCTGCCAAAAAGCGGCATTAACTGATTCATCGGAGTTTTGGGGGGATGGTGTGAATTGGGAGTCGAATTTGGGGGAGTGGAAATGCCAAGTTCAAAATTATAAAGTCGTACGTAGAAAACCAGTTAGGTGAACATATGATATAATCGCTAGGAAATTAAACATAATTGAGATTAAACTAGGTTAGAATATAATAATACTTATAGGGGTCAGAATAATATTAACATTTACGCTGGTATTATGAAATAGAAAATAGAGAAAATATATGCAACTATTTACCCGAGATAGAAAAAAAACTATCAACGAGAAAGAAACGGTTATGTAAGCGATAGATAGTCCAGCAACTAAGTTGTCCGTGACTCAGTTATAGTAATGACCCAGGCTTCCTGGTTATGCCACTCGTAAACATTAACAGTGCTGCTAAGAACAAGAGACAACACAGAAAACAGCAAAAATTGGTAAGAAAAAGATTTGAGTTTAAACGGTTTTCAAAAAAATAAAAATATCCATTACAACCAAAATTTTTTAACAGTAATGAAAACTAGTTATTAACCTCATCAGACCTAAAGTACACATTAGTGTACCTCACCAAATACACTGTACCCACAACCTTTAAAAAGTAAAGAGTGGTGACAAACGTTTCTCAATACTGATTAAAATTTTAAGCTTTCGAAAGGCTAACTTCCAATTTAGTTACATAAAGTAAGCTTCTAAAGAGCAAAAGTATTTTTATAAGCAGTGATGATAAACTTTTCTCAATACTCGGCCTTATTATTTTGCTTTTTTTCTATCTTTTTATTTTGCTGTCATATTGTACTTATTTGTTTTAATAATATTATATGTTACTAGATAAAAATAAAGAAAATTATTATTTGAAAAGGGTTTTGAATTTAAGCTTTAGAGTTTGAAAACTTTTTTAATGGAAACTTATGTCGGTAATAAATATAAAAACTTAATTACCAATACCGGCATTACTTAAAAAATAACGAAAAAAAAAAATTTAGAATCTTTTTTTGTTTTTTCAATTTTTGACTGTTTTCTCAAATTAATTATTTCTTTAAGAAATATAATAAATTTCGATTTCGGAAAGAAATATTTTGTTTTGGAATTTTTCAACGCGTTTTAAACAAAATAGAAAAATAGGAATATTTTTTTATCATTTAACATTATCATAAAACAGTATACATTTACACGTGATTGGTGAGAGTTTTTAAAGTGTTTTTTTATGAAAGAATGGCTTTATAAAAATAAAATTATGTAAAAATTCAGACGCTGAAAAGTAAATAACAAAAAATGGGAAAAAGCATTGAATATTATGTATTTTTATCAATTCATTTTTTAAACATGTTTTATTTGAATAAGACCACAAATATAATTTACCAGCATTATTGTTTTATATTTTTTATTATGATTATAACATGTGCCTTAAGTTTATACTCTTATTGAAAGCTTAGAGAAATAGTTGAAAATAGCTGCCGATAGGTAAATAAACGGTGGCTATGATTTTAATCAGAGAAGTAGGATAACGTTATACGAGTAACAGAGCCCTCATTTGATTAGATTATATCTGGATATGAATTTTCTAATTTCCGTCATTTTTCACAGAATGATATTTCCTAGCGGTAGTGAAATCGTAGCTATAGGAAATTTTTTTTATTCCAAGACACACCATTATATATTTAGCGTTCCAATGTATTTATTTTCACTTTTTTATGTGTAATGTTGGTCAAAATAGTTTTAACCCTCTCTGGATCACCAAATTCGATTGAAAATTTTAGTCGGGTAGCACATGAGGAAGAACAATCTTAAAAAGTATAACCTCTGTTAATAAAAAAATGTTGTAGCTGAATTGAGCAGATTTTTAACAATATAGCTCTACGGGCCGCTTGCGGCTCTTTTCCTATCCATTTTGAGTTTTTAATCTTTGTGATGGTACTCTGCGTAAACGGAATGCAAATGGTATTGAGAAGGGGGCACAGGTTCCAATCAAAAAGAACTTCTATTTTAATAATGTGAAAAATGCTATAATAAAAATAATGAATGTTAATTAATATTTAAATTAATGAAGAATTTTCCTATGATAGCTAACACTTAAGTCTTATCAAAAATCCCTTCATGATAATTGGTGATTATTTCACTTTACTGATGATAAGTTCTCATGTAACAACTGTGGTGGGATGATCATAGAAACAACTTAACTTCCAAGGTAGTCTCTATCATGGGTTCAGGTCTAGAGGCCAGACAAGCCGATTGTTACGACGAATATCTGCACAATATAAAACTCATGATGTGGTCCATATAGCCATGCGGTGCTGTTCATCAAAATGAATTGAAAACAAACAAAATTCTTTTTTAAAAAAATCGGAAATAAAACTTTAAAAACAAATGTTTATACTCATATCTGCAACAGAGCCTCTTTCAAAAACATAGCACTCGTGCGCAAATCCAACATTATACATATACAAAACCGTCAAACTCTGAAGTCTTTAATAGCTATATTGACGAAGCTAATAATATTTGTATTATTTCGTCGTTCGTATCAGCCTTTATAGTGGGAAATGAAAAGTGAATTGTTTCTATACAAATAATTAACAATGTAGTGTGCCTACGACTACAAAAATACAATTCCAATTCACTAGTATATAACGCATGTTAACTCGATTTGTTGCGAGATAACCTATTCATAGCTGAAGGTTAACACTGTCGAAATCTACTTTCCCCACATTGGTGAATCGGATGTGAGGCGAACCTGCTCGCCTTGACAGAATTTCCTACTTCAATTAGTACACGCCTGATAAGATGTATGGTCCACATTGAACAATTAAATTGCTACTTGTGACATTATTCCCCTGTTTCTACTCAGTCTCGATCACCCACATCATCAGCCTGTATACACCAGGCCTGAAAGCGAGACGGAAAACATAAAATACTGGTAGGAGAACTGTTTCTCAATATTAAATAATTTTCGGGAGGAGTTAATCTTTTCTTAACAATTCACTGTAATTCTTACTCGGATGGATGCTGGACAGGGATGAAAGCGAGACGGAAAAGAGGAAAGGCTGGTAGTAAAACCATTTCAGTTACAGCTAGTTTTGGGGAGGAGTTTATTTATTCTTTTTTTAAATTTTTCAACAATATCTACTTTATCTTGGAAAAGAAGCAGTTTTATATATATGCCAGAATTATAAAAGAAATCTTGATAGTTACAGATATTTCATTTTTCTCGAAAAAAATGCTGGAATGAAATGTTTTACGTACCAGGTTTTTCTCTTTTCCGTCTTGCTATATAAGGGCTTTCACCCATGATGCTGGATATTGGGGTCATCTCGGCGTTTGGCGCGAAGCGCCACTAACCGATTCATTGATTCTGTTTTGGCGTATTCTAGGAGGTCCTAAATATCTTTGAAGTTTTAGTGTGTTGTAACGACAAATCAAGTCCTTAAAGAAGTAAATCTTTAGTTTAGAGCTGAAAATCATTTTCTTACTCGGCAAAGAGGCAATTCAATATAAAAACTGTATCCGTTAAAAACAATTGGTAGTTATAGATTTTTATTATTCTCGATAAAAAATTTAAAAATGAAATTTATTTGTTACCAGTTTTTACTCTTTTCCGTCTTGATATATATATGGGCTTTCAGCCCTGGTATACACTCGACTCTCAGATGAATTAGTTAGAGCCCAGAGATGCGAAAATAATTAAAAAAAGAGGTAAATAACTACGAAGTAAATTTTGCAAATATTTGAATACTTTTGCTTGCTTTTTAAGACGTTTAGCATGACGTAAGTACTTAAGAGTGATGAATTATATAAGCCTACGAATTGTTTAGAAATAGTGGTGGATAAAAATGTACTAAATTGAATTTATTAAAACAAGAATCACAACTAATAAACTACCACCTTAAAATATATATTTGCTCTCCGGAGCAATTTGGCAAATCTAAGAGCCCCTGGCGGGGCTGATGCTAAGATAACCACCACGTCTGAGAATACACTCGACTGGTAATGCCAACGCACGAGCTATCGTGAACTTAATACAGCTCTTACGATCAGCATTCAAATGTACGGTGATCCTAATACAGTTCTCCCGGCTTCTCACGAAGCAGCAATAAATCAACTAAGGGTTTCCATTCATCGAATTCTATCACATCTACCACTACAAAAATTCAATTCGAATTCACTATTACTTAAGACATGTTAACTCGATTTTGTGTCGGTGTACCTTTTCTTAGATGAAGGTTGACATTGTCAATGTCTACTCTTCCCACAACATTAATCAAATATCTTTTCTATTCGATGACTTTTTGCTATCTATCTGGTAACTTCATGATCCTGTGCTCGTAAAACTTCTGGTCCGGACCCAAACCTCAATCAGCCGAACCCTAATCCAAGTGCTATTTGAGATCACAATTGTTAGGGAAGCTACGATGTACAAGTTGTAAACGGCGATACATGACGTAATACGATAAACTACGATGTACAGTATGTCCCACTTAAATATGCCCTTCTTGATTTTGTGACATAACTAGACGAAAAGAAATCCAATGAGAAAACAACGTGTATTAACACGTTCACGCCGGGGTGACCCATCGGTGGGTCACGCTAGATTGTCTCATCTTGGCAGCGCACCGGAGTAAAAACTAGTAACAATAAATTTCATTTTTTAGCTTTTTTCAGGGAATAATAAAAATCCATAACTACCAATTGTTTTTAACGGGTGCAATTTTTATATTGAATTACTTCTTCGCTGTGATAAATTTCTCTATAGTGAATAGTTATTCTTGAGAATAGATTAACTCCTCCCGAATATTATTTAATATTAAAATAGTTCTTCTACTAGTATTTTCTCTTTTCCCGTACCAGTATTAATACTTTTCCCGGCGTGAACGTGTTAAGAAAGTTTATAACTAAACACATATTTACAGGAAGTAAATCACTTCCTGCAAAAAGTAGGAAATTAAGGAAAAAAGTGTCCCGCAGAAATAAAACCACTTTTGATTAAAGCTAATATATCCCCCATGTAACTTGAAATTTATGATGTTGCATAGTATTTACTAAATCCTGGAGGATATCAGCACCAATATCATCCCAGGTTTCACAGACTGCCACAAACTGAAACTGTTACTTTTCGGTACATACGCATACAGTAATTTTGAGAATAGGTGCGCGTGCTTACTTGAGGTGATGTAAAATGCTTGGATCAAATAATTACATGTACCTTATTATCCAAAAAAAAAAACAATCAACATACAGTCCTTGAACAAATTATTAGACGCATTATAAGATTCCATGTAAAATCTTAGTTATCAGTTGATACTATACAGCTTTATTGTTTTCACGCGGATGTAACCGGTTTGCACTTGTTTACGTTCGTGAATCAATTGATTAAATTAGACGATACATAATATAAATTTGACGGTTGGATAAATGAGACGATATTATTATATAAATCTAAAATATTTATTGTACCAGATATTATATTAGTATACTAGTGACTGGGTGGCACAGTTGGTTTGTCGACGGCCTTCTGAGCCCAAGTCTGCGGGTTCGATCCCCGGCCCAGACACTGGATTTTCGGGATGCGGAAAATCCTCAGCATATGATTACGCGGCATGTAAAAGATCCCTGAAGTGCCTTTTTGGCTCTTGGCACTTCCGGCAAAATTAAATTCCTAGTGCACTTTAGCATCCAAATAGAGTCTCGGTGCTGCCATCCAGTGTGTCAGAAACTAGACGTCCAAATTAACATGGCCAACGGTATCTCACCCATTGTGGTGGTCCTGAAAGAGTGGATAGTACTTCTGGAGAACGCACTAGGTCTGCTCATCGGCAAGACTGATTGTGCAGCTGATTGGAAAAAAAATAAAAATATTAGTACACTACAATAATTAGACCAAATTATTAGACGTCCTGTAGTGTTTTATTAATTGCATATTTTGCACGAGTTTTGATACAAAACATTTATATTTAAACATACATGTAGTGGGTTTTTATTCAGGAGATTTTTTATATACTTCCTATTTGTATTTATTTTTAACATTACAATATTAACCAATTGATACACGAAAGTAAACAAGTGCAAACCGGTTTCAGCGGCGTTAAAACAGTAAAGTTGTATAGTATCACCTGATAATTAAGATTTTACATAGAATCTTTTAGTGCGTCTAATAATTTGGCCAGGTACTGAAAGTGGAGGCATTGCCCTACTAGAAAATCCAACTTTAAGGACCAATTCTCCCTACAAAAGACAATAAATGGGTATCTTTAACTTTTTGAATATCGACAGCATCAATATAGCCTATGGGAGGGACTAGGTTATGTTTACTACCATATCTGAAGCTTTCTCACACCGTTAATGAGTCTCCACCTTGTTGTATATCGGAGAAGATCATATTCAAAAATTAAACAAATTTTTAAACATATGTTTGCTACCACTTTCTTATTTTTGATAGATTTTCAATTAAAGGCTTCTTTCGTAAAACTTGTTTACGTTCATAGTGGTCTGTTCGTACTGCCTACAAAAAACCGTGTGAAGGCTTTCAGTTACAGGAGTTATCTCAAATATCGAATTTGTTAACGCTGACGATATTTAAGTTACAAAATCAGACACTAAAAGCGTAACGGAACGGAAATGAACATATTTTTTTCCCGGCTGTATCAAATTTCTGACCCTCAAAATAAAGAGGCTGGCCGTAATTTCGGAAATATGGTTCCAACATTTTCGACAGGAGAGTAATCCAAAGTTTGAATCCCTTATTGTTAATTTTACTTTTTTGTGTATTTCACCGTATCTGGAGAACTTTTTAAGAGAATTGATAACTTTCTGCAACAAGCCATAAACTTCGTTTATCCGAAGAAAATTTTATGCGAAATGTAACTTTTAGTAAATATTTTTTTAAACTATTTTATTAAATAATAGTAGCAAACAATTTGAATTACGAGCTAAACAATTTTTCACATAATATTAAAGAATGCGATTTTAAATGGCAAAATACAGAATTTGAGCAAAATCGATAGATAGTTCCTTAGAATCAAATTTTAAAAATACTACTTTTTCAACGACTTGTGGCTTTTCCATAAAAAGTAGACGTTATACCAAAAATCGTTAATATAAATCGGTTCAAACTGTAAGTGCAATGTTCTACATGCACAAAAGAATAGAATTAAAACTATTTTTTTTTTCATTTGAAGTAGATTTACTTAAAAAAAGAAACTATTTGTGGCACCAGAAGGGAAAAAAATAGAAGTAGAATATTTTTTGCACGGGCTGATTAAAATGAAAATAAATTGCAAATTTTGTTATTGCAATGCAAAACGGTACAGAAGAAAAATGTCAACTATAAAACAATTGCTGTTTCTAATTTTCTCAACCACCTATTTCATTCGAGATTCTTCCGAAAATAGAGAAAAAAAAGAAAGAATTCCACATAAGAGTTATCTTTTCCGACATAATTATCGTTTGCGCCATACAAATCAATAGTTCTGGAAGTTAAAGACGAAATTCCGTTTGTTGAAATTGCGTTGCCATTCAGAACTACATATATTAATCTAATGAAACATTAAACATTATTTCTACAGAATTCCTGAAGAACTGTATTTCATTTAGTTAGAAAAATAAAAATATGTTATGAAGCGACCATTGGCAAATTTGTTTAAGGAACTCGCACAAATTTTATTCTAAGTAGAAATTAAATCAATGAAATAAAACGTCAGGCTTATAATGTAAAAGGCGCGTTTAATATATATTTTTTATTTTTACCACGTTTATATCAACTTGCCTTCGTGTTCGGGTGGAATTTTGTAATCGATCCAATTCACTAGTATATAACACATGTTAACTCGATTTATCGACACGAGATAACCTATTCATAGCTGAAGGTTAACACTGTTTTGTTAACAAATTTTGTTATTACAATATAAAACGGAAAGGAAGAAAAATGTCAACAATAAAACAATTGCTGTTTCTAATTTTCTCTTCAACCTATTTCCTTCGAGATTCTTCCGAAAATAGAGAAAAAAAGAAAGAATTCCACATAAGAGATATCTTTTCCGACATAATTATCATTTGCGCCATACAAATGAATAGTTCTGGAAGTTAAAGACGAAATTCCTTTTGTAGAAATTGCGTTGCCATTCAGAACTACATATATAAATCTAATGAAACATTAAACATTATTTCTGCAGAATTCTTGAAGAACTGCTTTTCATTTACTTAGAAAAATAAAACTATTTTAGGAACTGACCAATGACAAATTTGTTTATGGAACTCGCACAAATTTTATTCTACTTAGAAATTTCATCTATGAAATAAAACGTTAGGCTAATAATATAAAAGGCGCATTTAATATATTTTTTTCTTTAAATTTCTTTATGAATTGACACACAACGCACCAGAAAGAAGCCCACAAGACGTTTGTTCAAATAATCAGTGTCAAGTGCTAAGTGGACGAAAGGATGGAACGCAATACAGATTTAAACCTTCACCTTTACCACTTCGAGAACTTAGCTGTTTTAAACAAATTTAAGCACTAAATCATTGGTTCTCAACGGGGGCGTTGAGAGTATGCTGAGGGGCAGTGAACTAGTTTTGGGCAGTAGGGGGGCGTTGGGTATGTTTTGGGCGGTAGCGGGCGATGAGCATGTTTTGTCATTCAAATTTAAAATTTAGAAATAAAATTATTAAATTAAGATTTATTTAATAAATAAAATTAATCTAAAATTAATATTAAAGAGAAAAATTTTTAATCCGAACCAACACACCTCAGCGCATTAGTCTGTACCTCTTGCCTTTGACTTATTCAAGCCATTTGGTGAAAATTGAAGTCATTGCGCTTTCAGTATGAATTTTAGATTTGACCCGTGTTTCTTATAATGGTTTTTCTTAGCTTCATTACAGTTTTTTCCTCTGCCACCAACAATGTCGATTAATAAAAAGAGGTGTCATCAATACAGTGCCACATACTTGAAGTTGGGATTTGTTCAATCACTGTTGAACTCTCAACTACCCATGTGTTTACTTTGTAATAAAGTTTTATCTAATGAGGTAATGAAATCTAACGCTAAGTGGACGAAAGTTGGAACACAGCACAGATCTAAACCTTCACCCATATCACTTCGAGAACTAAGATGTTTGATAAAAAATTTAAGCACTATATCATTTAATATACAAAGTACAGAAGTTTTACATAACTTTTAAAATTCTTAGATTATTGTGGTTACCTATTATTAAGGTATAAAAATTTTAATTTTAGAGGGGTGACTGTTGACGACGACATTGGAGTGTAAAGAGTTAAGCTTCGGCAGAAGTAAATTTAACTAGCAGTAAAAACTTTGAGTAAATTTATAATTCCGTCTAGTAATATGAATAAACATTATTTATTACAAAAGTTTTCAATGAATACCGTATACATTATTATTTAGAGACATTTATAATGCTAACTGAGACAATGATACAAGCAAGAAAATTTAAATATATCTAGACGCTTACTAATAAAATCAAAAGTTTAAATTGGAAAGTTACTTGATAATAAGTGTGATCGATTTATAGAAGTAGCGCTTATGGTTTAATGCCTGACCAAAAACTAAATGACCTGAAGTTAGCCTCTTAAGACCTAAAGTACACATTAGTGTACCTAACCAAATACACTGTACCCACAACCTGTAAAAAGTAAAGAGTGGTGACAAACGTTTCTCAATACCCGGTCTTACTTTTTTGCTTTCTTTCAATCTTTTTATTTTGCTGTTACGTTGTACTTATTTGTTTTATTAATATTATATGTTACTAGATAATAATAAAGAAAATTGTTTAAAAAAGGTTTTGAAAAGTTTTAGAACTTGAATTTTTTTTTTTAAATGAAACTTATATCGGTAATAAATATAAAAACTTTATTACTGATACCGGCATTACTTAAAGAATTTTGAAAAAAAATTTTGAATAATTTTTTGTTTTTCAATTTTTGACTGTTTTCTCAAATTAATTATTTCTTTAAGAAATGTAATAAATTGCTACTTCGGAAAAAATATTTTGTTTAAGAATTGATAAGAATAAAATAGAAAAATAAGAATATTTTTTTATCAACTAGGGGAGTATGAAACAGTATACATTTACACGTGATTGGTAAGAGTTTTTAACGTTTTTTTTTTATAAAATAATGTGAAAATTCAGACGGTGAAAAGTAAATAACAAAAAATGGGAAAAAACATTGAATATTATGTTTTTTTATCAATTCATTTTTTAAATGTGTTTTATTTGAATAAGACCACAAATATAAGTTACCAGCATTAATGTTTATTATTTTTTATTATAATTATAATATGTGCATTTAAATTAATAAATTATTGCATTTTTCCATGAATTGTTGAAAATAGCTGCCGATAGGTTAAAAACGGCGGCTATGATTTTGATCAATTGTAGAAGTAGGATTAAGTTTTCGAACTTCGACTACAATTATACGAGTAACAGTGTCCTTATTTGAATAGATTATTTCTGGATATGAATTTCCGTTTTTATTCACTGAATGCCAACATTTACTCTATCTGAGAATGATATTTCCAAGCGGTAGTGAAATCATAGTTGTAGGAAGTTTTTTTTTTTATTCCAAGAACACACCATTATATATTTAACGTTCCGTATTTTCACTTTTTTATGTATAATGTTGGTCAAAATAGTTTTAACCCTCTCCAGATCACCAAATTCGATTGAAAATGTTAGTCGGGTAGCACAATAGGAAGAACAATCTTAAAGTATAACCTTTGTTAATAAAGAAATGTGGTTGCTGAATTGAGCAGACTTTAAACAAGATGGCTCTACGGGCCGCTTGCGGCTCTTTTCCCATCCCTCGTGAGTTTTTAATCTTTGTGATGGTACTCTGAGTAAAGGGAATGCAAAGGTTCCAATTAAAAATAATTTATATTTTAATAATATGAAAAATGCTATAATAAAAAGAAATAATGTTAATTAATATTTAAATTAATGAAGAATTTTCCTAACACTTAAGTTTTATCAAAAATCACTTCATGATANCGCGCTGCTTCTACTCAGTCTCGATCACACAGGACATCAGCCTGTATACACTCGCCTGCTAATGCCAAAGCACGAGGTATCGTGAACTTAATACAGCTCTTACGATCAGCATTCAAATGTACGGTGATCCTAATACAGCTCTCCCGGCTTCTCGCGAAGCAGCAGTAAATCAACTAGTGGTTTCCATTCATCGAATTCTATCACATCTACAACTACAAAAATTCAATTCGAATTCACTAGTACTTAAGACATGTTAACTCGATTCTGTGTAGGTGTACATTTTGTTAGATGAAGGTTGACATTGTCGATATCTACTCTCCCCACAACATTAATCAAATATCTTTTCTATTCGATGACTTTTTGCTATCTACCTGTTAACTTCATGATCCTGTGCTCGTAAAACTTCTGGTCCGGACCCAAACCTCAATCAACCGAACCCTAATCCAAGTGCTATTTGAGATCATTCCGGTTAAAGAAACAACGATGTACAGGTTGTAAACGGCGATACATGACGTAATACGATAAACTACGTTGTACGGTATGTCTCACTTAAATATGCCCAACTCGATTTTGTGCCATAACTAGACGAAAAGAAATCCAATGAGAAACCAACATGCATTAAGAAAGTTAATAACTTAACACAAATTTACCGGAAGTAAATCACTTCCTGCAAAAAGTAGGAAATTAAGGAAAAAAGTGTCCGACAGAAATAAAACCACTTTTGATTAAAGCTAATATATCCCCCATGTAACTTGAAATTTATGATGTTGCATAAGATTTACTAAATCCTGGAGGATATCAGCACCAATATCATCCCAGGTTTCACAGACTGCCACAAACTGAAACTGTTACTTACTCGAAACAGTTAACTTACTTGACTTTAACTTACTTGTTTACTTACTTGAAACTGTTACCAAATAATGAGACGCCCTGTAGTGTTTTATTAATTGCATGTTTTGCACAAGTATGTATGCAATACTTTTATATTTAAACATACATGTAATGGGTTTTTATTCAGGAGATTTTTTATAAACTTCCTTTTTGTATTTATTTTTTACATTACAATATTAACCAATTGAAATACACAAACGTAAACAAGTACAAACCGGTTTCAGCGGCGTTAAAACAATAAAGTTGTATAGTATCACCTGATAATTAAGATTTTACATAGAATCTTATAATGCGTCTAATAATTTGGACAGGTACTGTGACTGGAGGCATTGCCTTACTAGAAAATCCAACTTTAAGGACCAATTCTCTCTACAAAAGACAATAAATGG
>NC_092213.1:78423966-78432090 GCF_043381705.1 Parasteatoda tepidariorum | reverse complement strand
AAAAAAAAAAAATAAATAAATAAAAAAATAAATAAAAAAAACCTGTCTTTTTTTCTGAAAATTTTTAGTTACTTGCCCCTTTTCATAACCCCCATCCCTCTGAAGGCATCTTTTAATTTTAGAAAAAAAGATAATAGCGAAAAGAATCGATTCGTTTCTCAAAACAGTTCTTTTAATGTTAAAAGATATAAAACCGCTCAAATGAATCATTTAAACAGTTCAGTGAATCGAATGCAATGTTAAAGTATAGGAAAACGACTCAAAAGAACTGATTGGAAATCCAAATCAACTCTTTGAGCCGATATCAATGTTAAGAGATACGAAACGACTCAAATGAATCGTTTAGAAGTTCAATTCAACTCTTTGAGCCGATTTCAATGTTAAGGGATAGGAAACAGTTCAAAAGAATCGATTCATTTGGCTTTATGATTCTTTTAATGCTAAGAGATAGGCAAACAGTTTTTTGAGTCTTTTATTCGACTCAACTCATTTTCAACCAATCAGAGGATCGTTCATTCGATTCTCGACTCTTTTTCTCTCATTCACATTTGGAAGAACGATCTTAACACGTTCACTCCGGGAAAAGCGAAAATACTGGTTGAAGAACTATTTCAATATTAGAAAATACTCGGGAGGAGTTAATCTATTCTCAACAATAATAATTCACTGTAAGGAAATTTATCACGGCGAAGAAGCAATTCAATATAAAAATTGCATCCGTTAAAAACAATTGGTAGTTATGGATTTTTATTCCGGTGCGCTGCCAAGATGAGACAATCTAGCGTGGCCCACCAGTGGGTCACCCCGGCGTGAATGTGTTAAAGAGTAAAACCTTTGTTAATAAAGAAATGTGGTTGCTGAATTGAGCAGACTTTTAACAAGAGGGCTCTACGGGCCGCTTGCAGCTCTTTTCCCATCCATCTTGAGTTTTTAATCTTTGTGATGGTACTCTGAGTAAACGAAATGCAAATGGTATTGAGAAGGGGGCACAGGTTTCAATCAAAAAGAACTTCTATTTTAATAATGTGAAAAATGCTATAAAATACAGAATGAATGATAATGTAATATTTAAATTAATGAAGAATTTTCCTATCATAGCTAACACTTAGGTTTAACCAAAAAATCACTTCATGATAATAGGTGATGATTTCACTTTCATGATGATAGATTCTCATGCAACAACCGTGGAGGGATGTTCGTAGAAACAACTTGTTTCAGTTTCATGTCCTTGATATTACTTATACACATCCTTACATAATTCTATATAACAAACACATTCGTGTTCTACAAAATATTTGAAAAGAAGAGATTACAAATCCGAAATGAGAGATGGTAAAATAGACCCCCAAAAAGAAGGCGTTATGTGTAATTGGTAAGGAGAATAACTGCTCCAGTCATTTGACCTACATATGTTAACCCCGTTAGGAACAGCTTTAAGAGAGCTAAGTTTGAAAAAGGAAGACAAAATTTGAAAAATGATATTAAAAACGTGAGTATATATATTAAAAAACGGATTAGATATTGATCGAACCCTACATTGATATCCAATTTATTTTTATAATTCATTTTACTTATAACTATTCCATTCATCTTATTATATAAAACGCTAATACATACGTATGTATGTATCAATAAAACCGATTATATTTCTTTTCTCGCACTGGCAACAGTTCTCATTTTTAATTGATTGGATTCGGCGCGCAAGAGCACGTAGTGAGCATCATATGGCTAATCCATGTTATATAAAACGCTAATACGTTTTATTACGCTTACTAAGATGGATGGTCCACATTATTCCTTTCCTCGCGCTGTGTCTATTCAGTCTCGATCACACACAACATCAGCCTGTATACACAGACGGAAAAAATAAAATGCTGGTAGGAGCACTGTTTCTAAATATTAAATAATATTCGGGAAGAGTTAATATATTCTTAACAATGAACAATTCACTGTAATTAATTCTTTCTCGGCGAAGAGGCAATTCAATATAAAAACTGTATCCGTAACAAACAATTGGTAGTCATAGATTTATATTATTCTCGAAAAAAAATGAAATTCATTTGTTAACAGTTTTTACTCTTTTCCGTCTTGATATATGTGGGCTTTCAGCCCTGGTATACACTCGACTGCTAATGCCAACGCACGAGCTATCGTGAACTTAATACAGCTCTTACGATCAGCACTCAAATGTACGGTGATTTTAATACAGCTCTCCCGGCTTCTCATTCTTTCTTCAAAATTCTTCAAAATTCACTGGTATTTAAGACAAGCTAACTCGATTCTATGTAGGTGTACATTTTCATAGATGAAGGTTGACATTGACTCTCCCCACAACATTAATCAAATATCTTTTCTATTCGATGACATTTTGCTATCTATCTGGTAACTTCATGATCCTGTGCTCATAAAACTTCTGGTCCGGACTCAAGCCTCAATCAGCCGAATCCTAATCCAAGTGCGATTTGAAATCATCATTGTTAAGGAAGCTACGATGTACAGGTTGTAAACGGCGATACATGACGTAATACGATATGCTACGATGTACAGTATGTCCCACTTAAATATGCCCATCTTGATTTTGTGCCATAACTAGCCGAAACGAAATCCAATGAGAAACCAACATGTATTAGGAAAGTTCATAACTAAACACATATTTACAGGAAGTAAATCACTTCCTTCAAAAAGTAGGAAATTAAGGAAAAGGGTGTCCCACAGAAATAAAACCACTTTTGATTAAAGCTAATATATCCCCCATGTAACTTGAAATTTATGATGTTGCATAATACATATTTACTAAATCCTGGAGGATATCAGCACCAATATCATCCCAGGTTTCACAGACTGCCACAAACTGAAACTGTTACTTACTCGAAACAATTAACTTACTTGACTTTAACTTACTTGTTTACTTACTTGAAACTGTTACCAAATAATGAGACGCCCTGTAGTGTTTTATTAATTGCATGTTTTGCACGAGTTTTGATACAATACTTTTATATTTAAACATACATGTAATGGGTTTTTATTCAGGAGATTTTTTATAAACTTCCTTTTTGTATTTATTTTTTACATTACAATATTAACCAATTGAAATACACAAATGTAAACAAGTACAAACCGGTTTCAGCGGCGTTAAAACAATAAAGTTGTATAGTATCACCTGATAATTAAGATTTTACATAGAATCTTATAATGCGTCTAATACTTTGGCCAGGTACTGTGACTGGAGGCATTGCCTTACTAGAAAATCCAACTTTAAGGACCAATTCTCTCTACAAAAGACAATAAATGGATATCAATATTTTTTTTGAATATCGACATCATCACTATAGCCTATGGGAGGGACTAGGTTATGTTTACTACCATATCTGAAGCTTTCTCACACCGTTAATGAGTCTCCACCTTGTTGTATATCGGAGAAGATCATATTCAAAATATAAACAAATTTTTAAACATATGTTTGCTTCCACTTTCTTATTTTTAATAGATTTTCAATTAAGGGCTTCTTTCGTAAAACTTGTTTACGTTCATAGTGGTCTGATCGTACTGCCTACAAAAAACCGTGTGAAGGCTTTCAGTTACAGGAGTTATCTCAAATATCGAATTTGTTAGCGCAGACGATATTTAAGTTACAAAATCATACACTAAAAGCGTAACGGAACGGAAATGAACATATTTTTTCCCCGGCTGTATCAAATTTCTGACCCTCAAAATATACAGGCTGGCCGTAATTTCGGAAATATGGTTCCAACATTTTCGACAGGAGAGTAATCCAAAGTTTGGATCCCTTAATGTTAATTTTACTTTTTTGTGTATTTCACTGTATCTGGAGAACTTTTTAAGAGAATTGATAACTTTCTGCAACCAGCCATAAACTTCGTTTATCGGAAGAAAATTTCATGCAAAATGTAACTTTTAGTAAATATTTTTTTAAACTATTTTATTAAATAATAGTAGCAATCAGTTTGAATTACGAGCTAAACAATTTTTTACATAATATTAAAGAATGCGATTTTAAATGGCAAAATACAAAATTTGAGCAAAATCGATATATAGTTCCTTAGAATCAAATTTTAAAAATACTACTTTTTCAACGACTTGTGGCTTTTCCACAAAAAGTAGACGTCATTAATATAAATCGGTTCAAACTGTAAGTGCAATGTTCTACATGCGCAAAAGAATAGAATTAAAACTATTTTTTTCATTTGAAGTAGATTTACTTAAAAAAGAAACTATTTGTAGTACCAGAAGGGAAACAAATAGAAGTAGAATATTTTTCGCATGGGCTGATTAAAATGAAAATAAATTGGAAATTTTGTTATTGCAATGCAAAACGGTAAGGAAGAAAAATGTCAACAATAAAACAATTGCTGTTTCTAATTTTCTCTACCACCTATTTCATTCGAGATTCTTCCGAAAATAGAGAAAAAAAAGAAAGAATTCCACATAAGAGTTATCTTTTCCGACATAATTATCGTTTGCGCTATACAAATGAATAGTTCTGGAAGTTAAAGACGAAATTCCTTTTGTTGAAATTGCGTTGCCATTCAGAACTACATATATTAATCTAATGAAACATTAAACATTATTTCAACAGAATTCCTGAAGAACTGTATTTCATTTACTTAGAAAAATAAAAATATGTTATGAAGTGACCATTAGCAAATTTGTTTAAGGAACTCGCACAAATTTTATTCTACGTAGAAATTAAATCAATGAAATAAAACGTCAGGCTTATAATGTAAAAGGCGAGTTTAATATATTTATTTTTTATTTTTACCACGTTTATATCAACTTGCCTTCGTGTATGTCTGTTTTTGTGGAATTTTGTAATCGATTTTAAACTAGCTACAGACTTCACATTGGCACATAGTTCAGAATTGGATGACAATGCATGAAAATGAAGAGAAAAAGACATACAAAGCAAAATAAAATTAAAGAAAAATTAATATTTTCGCGATTGTCTTTTGTTATCGATTCGATTATTTCAAACTAGTGTCACATGTCAGTTGAAAAGTTTTGTGTACAGTGAGTGAAAAAATTGAGATTTTGGAAGTGAGTATAGAAAAAAAAATAAAAATAATATTTTTAAAAACCACGCTTTTGTAGTGGAGAATAATAATTAAAAAACAAAAATTTGAAAAACGAGAAAAGTGGGGTGCATGAAATACATAACAGTACACATACGCATACATATACACATTTTCTTACTCATACACATGCGCAACCTCATACACCTATACATACGCATACACATGTATATACACAAACATATTCCACATCCACATTCAGATACAATTACAGATATGCATACACATATTCTCATGAGCACACATACTGTTACTGTTATGTATTTCATGCGTTTTTTCAAATTTTTGTTTTTTAATTATAATTCTCCACTACAAAAACGTAGTTTTTAAAAATATTATTTTTATTTCTTTAAATTTCTTTTTGAATTTACACACAACGCGCAAAAAAGAAACCCAAGTGGCGTTTGTTCAAATAATTAGTGTCAAGTACTAAGTGGACGAAAGGTTGGAACGCAGCACAGATCTAAACCTTCACCCATATCACTTCGAGAACTTAGATGTTTGATAAAAAATTTAAGCACTATATCATTTAATATACAAAGTACAGAATTTTTACATAACTTTTAAAATTCTTAGATTATTGTGGTTACCTATTATTAAGGTATAAAAATTTTAATTTTAGAGGGGTGACTGTTGACGGCGACATTGGAGTGTAAAGAGTTAAGCTTCGGCAGAAGTAAATTTAACTAGCAATAAAAACTTTGAGTAAATTTATAATTCCGTCTAGTAATATGAATAAACATTATTTTTTACAAAAGTTTTCAATGAATACCGTATACATTATTATTTAGAGACATTCATAATGCTAACTGAGACAATGAAACAAACAAGAAAATTTAAATATATCTGGACGCTTACTAATAAAATCAAAAGTATAAATTGGAAAGTTACTTGATAATAAGTGTGATCGATTTATAGAAGTAGCTGTTATGTTTTAATGCCTGACCAAAAACTAAGTGACCTGAAGTTAGCCTCTTTTATGACCTAAAGTACACATTAGTGTACCTAACCAAATACACTGTACCCACAACCTGTAAAAAGTAAAGAGTGGTAACAAACGTTTCTCAATACCCGGTCTTACTTTTTTGCTTTCTTTCAATCTTTTTATTTTGCTGTTACATTGTACTTATTTGTTTTATTAATATTATATGTTACTAGATAATAATAAAGAAAATTGTTTAAAAAAGGCTTTGAAAAGCTTTAGAATTTGAAATTTTTCTTAAATGAAACTTATATCGGTAATAAATATAAAAGCTTTATTACAGATACCGGTATTACTTAAAGAATTTTGAAAAAAAATTTAGAATCATTTTTTGTTTTTCAATTTTTGACTGTTTTCTCAAATTAATTATTTATTTAAGAAATTTAATAAAAGTAATAAATTGCTATTTCGGAAAAACACATTTTGTTTTGAATTTTTCATCGCGTTTTAAATAAAATAGAGAAATAAGAATGCTTTTTTTTTATCAACTAGGGGAGTATAAAACAAAATTCATTTACACGTGATCGGTAAGAGTTTTTATAGTTTTTTTTTTACTTATGAAATAATGGATTTATAAACATAAAATTATGTAAAATTTCAGACGGTGAAAAGTAAAGAACAAAAAATTGGAAAAACATTGAATATAATGTATTTATATCAATTTACTTTTTAAATTTTTTTTATTGAAATAAGACCGCTAATATAAGATACCAGCATTATTGCTTTATATTTTTTATTATAATTATGATATGTGCATATTGTTGCGCTTAGTTGATTTTTCGTAAATTGCAAGAAATAGCTGCTGATAATCTAAAAACGGTGGTTGTGATTTTAATCAACGATGAAGTAGGATAAATGAGCAATTTTGCCCTCGTTTGGCTTATATTATTTCTGGATATCAATTTTCAAATTTCCGTTGTTATACACTGAATGCCAACTTTTACTCTATCTGAGAATATTTCCAAGCGGTAATGAAATCATATTTGTGGGAAGAATTTTTTTATCTTTTTCGGTAAGAGTTTTTAACGTTTTTTTTTTATATAAAATAATGGATTTAAAAAAATAAAATTCTGTAAATATTCAAACGGGGAAAAGTAAATAGAAAAAAATTGGTAAAAACATTGAATATGATGTATTTTTATCAATTCATTTTTTAAAAATGTTTTATTTAAATAAGACAGCAAATATTAGATACCAGTATTATTGTTTTATATTTTTTATTATAATTATAATACGCGTACATTTAAATGATCCATAAGTTCGTCAGTGGAGTGCAAAAAAATAGCTGCCGATAAGTTAAAAACGGTGACTATGATTTAAATCAATGGTAGAAATAGGATTAAGTTTTTAAACTTGGACTACCTTAGACGAGTAACATTGCCCTAATTTAACTTACATTATTTTTGGAAATGAATTTTCTAATTTCCGTTATTATTCTCTAAATGCCAACTTTTACTCTATCTGAGAATGATATTTCCAATAGTGATGTGTCAATCGATTCATTTAAATGAATCGGTACTTTATAATCAATTCACTAAAATGAACGGTTTTATGAATCGATTCTTTTTTTTAATGGTCGTTATAATAGAAGAGTCTTTATAAAAAGAGGTCGTACAAATTAGTTTAGACTGTTTTAGTATTTGAATTAGTTGATCTAGGTCAGGGGCTCTCAATATTTTTCTGCCATGGAACTCTAAATAATTAACGTTCTTTCGGCGGAACACCTGATAAAAGTACTATCTCGTGTAGCCGCTGTAACCTTTCCACGGAACCATAGGGCTTTACGGAACACCAATTGGGGACTATTAATTTAGATCTTAGGCTCTAGGGTGCAGAAGCAGAATATTCCAGTTAAGTGATCAGCCGAATGTGGCTAAAAAAAGTGCCAACTAGCGGAGCCCTTGCAATTCTTGACGGAACTCTAGGGTTCCATGGAACACCATCTGGGAACCACTCTTTTACATCTTACACTCTAGGGGGCAGAAGTTGAATGTTCTACTTGGGTGGCTATAAAAGTACTATCTCGTGTAACCGCTGTAACTTTTCCACGGA
>NC_092213.1:78415122-78422828 GCF_043381705.1 Parasteatoda tepidariorum | reverse complement strand
CCATTCAGAACTACATATATTAATCTAATGAAACATTAAACATTATTTCTACAAAATTCCTGAAGAACTGTATTTCATTTACTTAGAAAAATAAAAATATGTTATGAATTGACTAATGACAAATTTGTTGAAGGAACTCGCACAAATTTGATTCTACGTAGAAATTAAATCAATAAAATAAAACGTTAGGCTAATAATAATGTAAAAGGCGCGTTTGATATTTTTTTAAAAATTTTCTTTTAATTTCTTTATGAATTAACACACGTACAATGCTCCCAAATGGCGTTTGTTCAAATAATTAGTGTCAAGTGCTAAGTGGACGAAAGGTTGGAACGCAACAGAGATGTAAACCTTCACCCAATATCACTTCGAGAACTTAGCTGTTTAACCCTTTAATGGGCCCTAGTAAAGGTAAGTTAAAGTACTTTTGGAATTGAAATTGTTTTAGAACAGTAATTGATGTTAAAAAATTATAAAAATCATTTAGTTTATAAAAATGCCATTTTTTTGGTGGTAAATATATTTAACATGACCTATTAGGAACTTACTGACTTTTATTTTTCCTTATTTATAAAATAAATTCCTTAATTGCTACAAACTTCAAAAGGAATTATGTATTTTATAACTTTTATACGTTTTTTAAAAGTGACAAATGGTTACCAATTTTATTCAAACTCACTTCAAGAAAGCTGAAGTTATTGAAAAATGGAAACCTAAATTAAAAGTGGTAAAACGTCGTGGTAAGTATACTTACCACGGCCATCAAAAGGGTTAAAACAAATTTAAGCACTGAATCATTTAGTATACAAAGTGCAGTATTTTAACATAACTTTTAAAATTCTTAGATTATTGTGGTTACCTATTATTAAGGTATAAAAATTTTAATTTTAGAGGGGTGACTGTTGACGGCGACATTGGAGTGTAAAGAGTTAAGCTTCGGCAGAAGTAAATTTAACTAGCAGTAAAAACTTTTAGTAAATTTATAATTCCGTCTAGTAATATTAAAAAACATTATTCATTACAAAAGTTTTCAATGAATACCTTATATATTATTATTTAGAGACATTCATAATGCTAACTGAGACAATGAAACAAACAAGAAAATTTAAATATATCTGGACGCTTACTAATAAAATCAAAAGTTTAAATTGGAAAGTTTTTTGATAATATTTGTGATCAATTTATAGAAGTAGCGCTTATGTTTTAATGCCTGACCAAACACTAAGTGACCTGAAGTTAGCCTCTTAAGACCTGAAGTACGCATTAGTGTACCTAACCAAATACACTGTACCCACGACCTGTAAAAAGTAAATAGTGGTGACAAACGTTTCTCAATATCCGGTCTTACTTTTTTGCTTTCTTTCAATCTTTTTATTTTGCTGCTATGTTGTACTTATTTGTTTTATTAATATTATATGTTACTAGATAATAATAAAGAAAATTGTTTAAAAAAGGTTTTGAAAAGTTTTAGAACTTGAATTTTTTTTAAAATGAAACTTATATCGGTAATAAATATAAAAACTTTATTACCGATACCGGCGTTACTTAAAGAATTTTGAAAAAAATTTTTGAATCATTTTTTTGTTTTTCAATTTTTGACTGTTTTCTCAAATTTATTATTTTTTATAAAAAATTTTATAAAAGTAATAAATTGCTATTTCGGAAAAACATATTTTGTTTAGAATTTTTCATCGCGTTTTAAATAAAATGCAGAAATAAGAATATTTTTTTATCAACTAGGGGAGTATAAAACAGTATTCATTTACACGTGATGGGTAAGAGTTTTTAAAATTCTTTTTTTTATAAAATAATGGATTTATAAAAATAAAATTATGTAAAAATTCAGACGGTGAAAAGTAAAGAACAAAAAATTGGAAAAACTTTGAATATAATGTATTTTTTAAAATTTTTTTTATTTAAATAAGACCGCAAATATAAGATACCAGCATTATTGCTTTATATTTTTTATTATTATTATGATATGCCTAGTAAATTGCGATTTTATATTGTTCAATCTGACATTGCATGGAATAGCTGCTGATAATTTAAAATTGGTGGTTATGATTTTTAATCAACGATAAAGTAGGATAATTGAGCAATATTGCCCTCGTTTGGCTTACATTTTTTCTGGATATCAATTTTCTTATTTCCGTTATTATTCACTGAACGCAAACATTTACTCTGAGAATGATATTTCCAAGCGGTAGGTAAATCATTGCTGTAGGAAGAATTTTTTTATTGCAAGAACTCACCATTATATATTTAACGTTCCATGAATATAGTTTAACTTTTTCATGTGCAATGGTGGACAAAATAATTTTAAACCCACTCCAGATCACCAAATTGGGTTGAAAATTTTAGTCTGGTATCACATAAGGAAGAACGATCTTAAAGAGTAAAACCTTTGATAATAAAGAAATGTGGTTGCTGAATTGAGCAGACTTTTAACAAGAGGGCTCTCCGAGTCGCTTGCGGCTCTTTTTCGGTAAGAGTTTTTAACGTTTATATTTTATAAAGTAATGGATTTATGAAAATAAAATTTTGTAAAAATTCAAACGGTGAAAGTAAATAGCAAAAAATTGGAAAAAACATTGAATATGATGTATTTTTATCAATTCATCTATTTATATATTTCTCTTACACGGCCACAAAAAAAAGCCTCATTACAACTCCCCGAATGACAACGCTAGAAAATCGGCCAATGATTGCCGCTAAAAATGTCACATGTCTAAAAATGCCAAATCTAGCTGAAATGGCTCAACGTATAGCGCTTTTAAAAACAGAAACTAAAATAACCAGAGAGAGCTTGAGCATTCTCACCAAATGTGATCTCTTCCAAAATTCACCCTATCAGCTGTGGCAATCTCCTACTATTAAGCTAGGCAGAAGTGAGTAGTCTTTGTCGATAGACCTCTATTTTAGTAATTTGTCGAAAGCGCTTTTTTTCACGAATTTATTTGACGATTTTTGATTTATATTACGAATTTATTTGTTTTATTATTGTTATTAGTTATTCATTGAAAAATGAGTCTCACTCGTGCTGTTACGCTTTAAGATTTTATACTATAGCACATTTCTAATAGGTTTAACGAATTACATGTCATTTATTTGAATTCAAATTTATTTGAATGACTTAATATTTACTAAAAATATGTAATTTTTTAAAAAAAATAAGTTTTTGTATGAATTTGAATGATTGATTTGAATTCTTAGACTTTTGCACATTTGCAGTGTACTTAAGTTAGTAGCGAGCGAAGCGAGCTTGGTTTGCGAAGCAAACCTTATATGATTGCGTAGCAATTTTCGGGGGTTGGCGAGCGCTAGCGAGAAGGGGGCGCAGCCCACTAGTTTTTTAAAAATGTTTTATTTAAATAAAACCGCAAATATAAGATACCAGTAATATTGTTTTATATTTTTTAATATATTTATGATGCGTGTACATGTAATTATGCAAAATACGCTCATTTGAAAATTCCAGAAAATAGTTGCCGATATGTTAAAAACGGTGACTATAATTTTAACCCTTTGACGGTCAGGGAAATGAGCAGTATTACGTGCTAACAGTAGTCGAAAGTGGCATCAGTTTTCTACCTCCGTTCTTCCGAAAATGTCTCCCTTCTCTGGCGATGCTAACAGCTCCGACTTCTGGAATTGTTATAATAAAGTGGTAGCAAATTATGTAGTAAATTTCGTTGGAGAAGGACAGTTACGCCTACTTTTTAATAGAGTAACCAGTAGATTATTAATGTAACGTTGCATTTTATATGTTACTTATAGTTTTTGATATTTAGTGGTGAAAAAATTACTTAAAAGGAAAAATACTAAGCTGAAAGCAACTTGACTTTCGCTATCACTAGGAAATACTATTTTACAAAGCGGAGCAAGTTGGCATTTCTGGATGCGGTAGATAGCTCGCCTCACGAGTTTTAAAAATTTCTTAAAGTATTCGTGGTACATAAATAACAGTTTTTACGTACTTTTCGTTTTTAACATAGTCAATGCAGAATAATGATGGCGAACTAGCTCAGCTCGTCAGCGCGCATTGGGAAAAAATTTCACTACGCGAGTAGTGCTCGTTACTAACCATTACGGTCAAAATCCTGCTCCCAAGCGAAACTCGTTTGCGCGCATTATGAGGCACGATTCGATTGCGAGCTGAATTTGTTCATAACCGTCAAAGGGTTAATCAATGGTAGAAGTAGGATTAAGTTTTTAAACTTGGACTACAATAAACGAGTAACATTGCCTTCATTTGACTTACATTATTTCTGGATATGAACTTTCTAATTTCCGTTATTATTCACTGAATGCCAACTTTTACTTTATCTACGAATGATATTTCCTAGCGGTAGTGAAATCATAGTAGTAGAAAGTAGTTTTTTTTTATTGCAAGAACACACCATTACATATTTTACGTTCCAATGTATATATTTTCATGTCTAATGGTGATCAAAATAGTTTTAAACCCACTCCCGATCACCAAATTCGATTGAAAATTTTAGTCGGGTAGCTCATAAGAAAAAACGATTTTAACCTGTTTTGTCTCGAACTTATATATTGAAATGATACAAAAAGTGGTTTTATGGAAAAAGTGGTATAATATATTTGAGAAATTAATTGTTCTACTGTTAGGGCATTCAAAAAGTCTTTGATAAATCAAAAAGCACTTGCTCTTTATAATTCTAGATCTAATCAGAAATAACTAAATCATTGTGGTATCTGAGAATCTTTTAATTCATCCAGATAAATGAAAATGTTCAAATAAGTTTCCCACCACAATGAATGTTTTTGAAAAAAGGAACTGTCCTAAATATATGACGCTGGGCGTTAACAGGTTAAAGAATATAACCTTTGTTAATAAAGAAATGTGGTTGCTGAATTGAGCAGACTTTTAACAAGAGGCCTCATACGGGCCGCTTGTGGCTTTTTTCCCATCCATCATGAGTTTTGAATCTTTATGATGGTACTCTACGTAAACGGAATGCAAATATTATTGAGAAGGGGGCACAGGTTCCACTCAAAAAGAACTTCTATTTTAATAATGTGAAAAATGCTATAAAAGAAAGAATGAATTTCAATTAATATTTTAATTAATGACAAATTTTCCTACGCTAGCTAACACTTAAATTTAACCAAAAATCACTTCACGATAATAAATTCTCATGCAACAACCGTGGAGGGATGTTCAGAGAAACATCTTGTTTCAGCTTCGTGTCCTTGATATTACTTATACTATTCCTTTCATAATTCTATATAACAAACACATTCGTGTTCTACAAAATATTTGAAAAGAAAAGAATACAAACCCTAAATATGAGGAGGTAAAATGAAGCCCATAAAAGAAGGCGTGTAAAAAGTAAAGAGTGGTACCCACAACCTGTAAAAAGTTAAGAGTGGTGACAAACCTTTCTCAATACTGATTAAAATTTTTACTTTCGAAAGGCTAACTTCCAATTTAGTTATATAAAGTAAGTTTATAAAGAGCAAAAGTACTTTTATAAGCAGAGATGATAAACTTTTCTCAATACTCGGTCTTTCTATTTTGCTTTCTTTCTATCTTTTTACTTTGCTGTTTTATTGTGCTGATTTGTTTTAATAATATTATATGTTACTAGATAATAATAAAGAAAATTNGAACATTAAAATTTTTTAACGATTAAGCATTACTCTTTGGCCCGCTACGATTGTCTAGTTATTACAAATGGCCCGTCTTAAAAAAAGTTTCCCCACCACTGTACTAGATAATAATAAAGAAAATTATTATTTGAAAAAGGTTTTGAAATTAAGCTTTAGAGTTTTAAACTTTTTTAAAGGAAACTTATATCGGTAATAAATATAAAAACTTAATTACCAATATCGGTATTACTTAAAAAATAATGAAAAAAAAATTTAGAACCATTTTTTTGTTTTTTCAATTTTTGACTGTTTTCTCAAATTAATTATTTCTTTAAGAAATGTTATAAAGTAATAAATTTCTATTTCGGAAAGAAATATTTTGTTTTAGAATTTTTCAACGCGTTTTAAATAAAATAGAAAAATAAGAATATTTTTTTATCAACTAGGGGTGTATAAAACAGTATACATTTACACGTGATTGGTAAGAGTTTTTAACGTTTTTATTTAATAAAATAATAGCTTCATGAAAATAAAATTATGTAAAAATTCAGACGGTGAAAAGTAAATAACGAAAAATGCTAAAAAAAACATTGATTATTATGTATTTTTAACTATTCATTTTTTAAATATGTTTTATTTGATATGTTAAGACCACAAATATGAGAGAGGGTAATAAATTCTTATGCACCATTACGCATTATGCATTATGCACCATGTTACCAGCATTATTGTGTTATATTTCTCATTATCATTATAATAGGTGCTTTTAAAATTATAGTTTACTGAAAATAATCATAAATTGTTGAGAATAGCTGCCCATAGATAAAAACGGTGGCTATGATTATAATCAATTGCAGTTGTAGGATTAAGTTTTAAACGAGTAACCGTGCCCTAATTTGATTAGATTATTTCTGGATATGAATTTCCTGATTTCCGTTATTATTCACTGAATGCCAACATTACTCTATCTGAGAATGATATTTCCTAGCGGTAGTTAAAACGTAGTTGTAGGAATTTTTTTTAATTCCAAGAACACACCATTATATATTTAACGTTCCAATGTATATATTTTCACTTTTTTATGTGTAATGTTGGTCAAATCAGTTTTAATCCTCTCCGGATCACCAAATTCGATTGGAAATTTTAGTCGGGTAGCTCATTAGGAAGAACAATCTTGAAAAGTATAACCTTTGTTAATAAAGAAATGTGGTTGCTGAATTGAGCAGACTTTTAACAATATGGCTCTACGGGCCGTTTGCGGCTCTTTTCCTATCCATCTTGAGTTTTTTATCTTTGTGATGGTACTCTGAGTAAAAGGAATACAAAGGTTCCAATCAAAAATAATTTCTATTTTAATAATATGAAAAATGCTATAATAAAAAGAAATAATATTAATTAATATTCAAATTAATGAAGAATTTTCCTAACACTTAAGTTTTATCAAAAATCACCTCATGATAATTGGTGATGATTTAACTTTCCTGAAGATAGATTACACGTGGTGGGATGATCATAGAAACAACTATGGTACTCCAAGGTAGTCTCTATCATTCTCACTTGGGTTCAGGTGTAGAGACCATGCAGGCACGCTAATTGTTACGACAAATATCTGCACAATACAATACTCATGATGTGGTCCATATAGCCATGCAGTGTTGCTCATCAAAATGAATTGAAAACAAAATAAATTCTTTTTTAAAAAAATCGGAAATAAAGCTTTAAAAACAAATGTTTATACTCATATCTGCAATAGAGCCTCTTTCAAAAACATAGGACTCGTGGGCAGATCCAACATTATACATATCCAAAACCGTCAAACTCTGAAGTCTTTAATAGCTATATTGACGAAGCGAATAATATTTGTATTATTTCGTTGTAAAGAAAGCCGTATCAGCCTTTTTAGTGAGAAATGAAGAGTTAATTTTTTCTATGCAAATAATTAACAATGTAGTGTGCCTACCACTACAAAAATACAATTCCAATTCACTAGTATATAAGACATTTTTACTCGAATTTTGTGTAATATAATCTATTCATAGCTGAAGGTTAATATTGTCGATATTAGTGATGTGCCAATCGATTCATTTAAA
>NC_092213.1:78410260-78414622 GCF_043381705.1 Parasteatoda tepidariorum | reverse complement strand
CAAAAAAAAAAAAAAAACAATCAACATACAATCCCTGGCCAAATTATTAGACGCATTATAAGATTCTATGTAAAATCTTAGTTATCAGGTGATACTATACAGCTTTAGTGTTTTCACGCGGATGTAACCGGTTTGCACTTGTTTGCGTTCATTTATCGATTGATTAAATTAGACGATATATCATATAAATTTGACGGTTGGATAAATGAGACGATATATTATATAAATCTAAAATATTTATTATACCAGATATTATATTAGTATACTAGTGACTGGTTGGCACAGTTGGTTTGTCAACGGCCTTCAGAGCCCAAGTCTGCGGGTTCGATCCCCGGCCCAGACACTGGATTTTCGGGATGCTGAAAATCCTCAGTGTATGATTATGCGGCATGTAAAAGATCCCTGGAGTGCCTTATTGGCTCTAGGCACTTCCGGCAAAATTAAATTCCTAGTTTACTTTAGCATCCAAATAGAGTCTCGGTGCTGCCATCTAGTGTGGCAGAAACTAGACTTTGATAAGTCNTCAACATGTGACATTTGGAATGTAGTTTTTTACGCTGAATTGTATAAAACCACCAAAGAAGTTTTCCCGCGCTTTTTTAGTTGACAAAAAAAGGGAATTCTCCACCAGTGGTATTTCTATTACCCTAACCGGGGTGGTGTAAAAGACAGCAAATGGTGTTTAGAATAACAGAGGGGGAATAAAACTCTCGGGGATGTTTAACACCCATCATTTGACTTGTTTTAGGGATTAGCGGTTCCCTTTCTTGAATTCATCCCCCAGTCTCAAAAAGAGCCCACCAGAGGATCTCGATTTGCTATTTTTCCGCCCACGTGAAAAGGTTAACATGGCCAACGGTATCTCACCCATTGTGGTGGTCCTGAAAGAGTGGATAGCACTTCTGGAGAACGCACTAGATCTGCTCATCGGCAAGACTGATTGTGCAGCTCATTGGAAAAAAAATAAAAATATTAGTATACTACAATAATTAGACCAAATTATTAGACGCCCTGTACTGTTTTATTAAATGCATGTTTTGCACGAGTTTTGATACAATACTTTTATATTTAAACATACATGTAATGGGTTTTTATTCAGGAGATTTTTTTATATACTTCCTTTTTGTATTTATTTTTAACATTACAATATTAACCAATTGATACACGAACGTAAACAAGTGCAAACCGGTTTCAGCCGCGTTAAAACAGTAAAGTTGTATAGTATCACCTGATAATTAAGATTTTGCATAGAATTTTTTAGTGCGTCTAATAATTTGGCCAGTTACTGTAAATGGAGGCATTGCCCTACTAGAAAATCCAACTTTAAAGACCAATTCTCCCTACAAAAGACAATAAATGGGTATCTATAATTTTTTGAATATCGACAGCGTCAATATAGCCTATGGGAGGGACTAGGTTATGTTTACTACCATATCTGAAGCTTTCTCTCACCGTTAACCCCTTGGGGACGGGTGATTCAGAAAAGCATTCGTACAAAATCAGGATCAGGACGTAATTAAATAACTTAATGTAGTCGTTTGTAATTTGACAGACTTACTTTGCTTTTACTTCAATTATTGTTAGTTTAATCATATATATATAATCAATGTTAATTCAAAGTATAATAGTTTTATTTTGAA
This sequence comes from Parasteatoda tepidariorum, assembly GCF_043381705.1. Lineage (NCBI taxonomy): Eukaryota > Metazoa > Arthropoda > Arachnida > Araneae > Theridiidae > Parasteatoda > Parasteatoda tepidariorum. The sequence goes on along the minus strand of NC_092213.1, from coordinate 78,412,982 downwards.
CAAAGTAATGGTGAACAAAATTGATCAAACAATTATAACTCCGTCCACAAATAAACTGCTAAAGAATTACTTTAATTACCAGTTTTATCTTTTTACCCTGATTGATACGGTTTTATGCTGGCACGTATTTGTGACAGTCGGCGCGAAAGGGTTGATGAGTCTCCACCTTGTTGTATATCGGAGAAAATCATATTCAAAAATTAAACAAATTTTTAAACATATGTTTGCTACCACTTTCTTATTTTTACTAGATTTTGAATTAAAGGCTTCTTTCGTAAACTTGTTTACGTTCAGAGTGGTCTGATCGTACTATCTACAAAAAACCGTGTGAAGGCTTTCAGTTACAGGAGGCGTAGCAATAGCTCACCGAACTGGTTAGGCTATCTTGATTTTACTTGTTTTTTTACTCTTTGCTTGTGGATAGCTTTCAACATTGGCTACTGCAAATTCTTTTTTATATCGCAAATTCCTTGTAGGATTTATAAAGCGAAATAATAAATTAGTAGAAACGAAGTTCTGTGAGCACGGGATCATGAAGTTTTAAGAAAGATGGCAAAGGATCATCGAACTAAGAAGAAGATATAGGAGGTTCTTTTATTTTGCAGAACAAAGTTTAATTTCTTACTAATAAACCGAAATTACTTGTTTTCCATTCCAATATATTAGATATTTTATTTTATTTTATAACCGTCGTTGAACAGCCGACCCAATTTTATGGGTTTCAACTCCGTAGCCTTGTCATTTTGAACCCAATCCAGAAGGCAAGGGAACTACTGGATCGAGTATTGGGTGAAATTTGCCTTCGTGGAGGACTTTTTGATGGACCTAACCCGCATTTGCGTTACATGGAGAGGAAGACCACGAGAACCTAGCCTAACGGCAAGGGGACTCTAACCTATGATCCGTCTACCACTGAGGATATTTCACGCCAGCACTGTGGTCGGTGCAAGCAGGATGCGGAATTCGTATCGACTGGGATTCGAAACCGGTTCGCGAACGCTCTATCCCCTGAGCCATCGCGACTCAATATATTAGATATTAGTATCATAAAATAAAGAAGCCGGCCAGGTGGCCGAGCGATTAGCGTGCCTGACTGCGAAGCAAATGACTGCGGGTTCGAATCCCGCCCTGGGCATGGATGCTTCTCTCCATGTGTTGTCCTCTGCTGTGTGTGATGTGTGAATGTGACCCATTCTAACGGGTATTTGTGGCAGTATGGCGTGGGTAATGTTGCTCGCCTCCGTGACTTAGGTTCACAGGTGCCCACTGGGTAACGTTAAGTGAGCAACACTTCCGGCATCTTCCTAGGTGAAGAACGAAAGTTCAGTACCTGCCGTTAGAAAAAAATATATATAAATTATATCTAGAGTAACTCAGTTTTTATTATCTAAAAACTTTTGAAAGTTTTCTATCAATTTTTTACAAATACATTATATCCTCCATTGACAATACGTGAACTTAAAAAGCAAAATGCCTGTGATTTTGGTACCGTTTAAGTGAGAAAAAATATGCATAGACTAAACATTTATCTTCCAAACTCCCTGAAAGTTTGAATAAGCAAAAAATCCACCAGAAAAAAATTGTTTTATCATTGATTTTAATTCTTGATTCTTTTATTTTGTAAAACAAAGTTTTATTTCTCACTCATAAACTAAAATTACTTTTTTGACTTTCCATTATATTTTATGTTACTATCATAAAATAAACAAATTATATCTAGAGTAACTCAGTTATGTTATTATCTAAAATCATTTTTTTCCCAAATACATTATACGCTATTCGCAAATACGCATACCTGCCAACTTTTAATCCCTTCCTGTATGGAATTAAAATATCAATTTTAAGTAAAAAAGTACGTTGTATTTGAAAAGGCTTATGCTGCAAACTATAATAGTAACGCCTATTAATATATATATGCTTAATTTTTTAAAAATAGTGGAGATCAACATCATTTAAAAATTAATTTTATAAAAGAAAAAATGGTATATATTTACTACCACTTTAAATATGAAAATAAAATTTTACGCCAAATGCGTAAAGGTTGGTAGGTATGAATACGTGTGGCAATACGTGTTGCCAACTTAAAAAACCAAAATGCCTGAGATTTTGGTACCGTTTGAGTGAGAAAAAATATGCATAGATTAAACATTTATCTACCAAACTCTCTGAAAGTTTGAGTAGGCAAAAAATCCACCGGAAAAGAATTGTATTATATCTGATTTTAAATTCATTTAAATTTCTTTTGTGAGCTTAGAACTTTTTCCTTCGGAACAGATGTTTTTGATGTGAAAATAAACATATTGAAATTCAAATGCGAACTGAGATTTAGCACATTTCTTTGAGGAGAAAAAAAGAAGTGAACTTGAAGACAAACATTCACAGTTTTGAATATAAAAAAAAGACTTCTTTCTAAGCGACATTTATTCCGAAATACATTTTATGAGATATTTTAAAGGAATTCATAAACTCTTAGCGTAGTCAATATTTTATTTAAAAGTAGCTTTTTGCTAGAGCTTAGTTTGCTTTGTCACAAAAATGGAAACTTTATGCTCAAAGTAATATTTTTCATTTTTATTTTGTTTCAGTTTTGTTTTCCTTTTTTTTCTTCTTTTGTACAAATCGAGAAGTTTCTTACGCATCCATTCTTTTCATTCTTTTACATAATAAAATTTTACATATCTTTTGAAGTTCAGTCCTTTTTTTAGTTTGAATTATATATATA
>NC_092213.1:78407805-78410216 GCF_043381705.1 Parasteatoda tepidariorum | reverse complement strand
GAAAGTATATATATATATATATGTAGGACTGCCAACTTCTAAGCTTTTAGCAAAATATTTTTGTGAGTAACAGACATTTAAAAACCGAAACTTTCAAACTTTCTGGTAATACGCATCACCACGAAAAAGCTGTATTGTTCATTGGTTTATTGGAATTACATACATTTGCAGGCTTGTGTGTTCATTTTAAGCTTTTAAACTTTTGTCAAGTAGAAAGACATCACGAAGAAACATACAGTGTAACAGCGGGATTTAAAATCGCTACCTCCTAGCTTTTCTCAGCGTTTTGTGGGTGATACTATAATATTTGTATTAAATTCTAAATATATAATCTAGATTTGTATATAATTTCTTTGTATATAATTCTGTACTTTCATGTTTTTAATTCAGTAATTGCCATGGTAAAGTGCCATTCTCTCTTTTAAATCTCGATTTTGTTATTTGTGTTTCTACTATGTAGCTAGTTTTTTACTGATCAACACAGGATGTATGGGTTAAGGGTCAATTTTGGCCTCAAATGCCTAGTTATACATACCAGACCAGATTTTATTTTATTGCGTTGAGCCTTTTAAGCGATTAGCAAATTAAATGTAAATCTGCAAATTTAGTTCATAGTTTTCAACATTCTTCTTATTTATTCATTTTATTATTATTCTTTTTTTTTGTAGAAAATCCGGAGCAGTTGGCATCAAATAAAATGAAATAGGATGTGAATTTAAGAATTGTTTAAAAATAAATCAAGATACATAAAATAAAATGGGATTTTCAGAACTGTTTAAAAATAAATCAAAATACCATATAAAATAGAAAGGGATTTAAGAATTGTTTAAAAATAAACCAAAATACATTAAATGGAGTGGGAATTTAAGAATTGTTTAAAAATAAATCAAAATATATAAAATAGAATGGGATTTCAAGGATTGTTTAAAAATAAATCAAAATATATAGAATAGAATGGGATTTAATAATTGTTTAAAAATAAATCAAAATATATAAAATAGAATGGGAATTTACTAATTGTTTAAAAATAAATCAAAAAAATATAATGAAAATTGCTTGGAAATGGATTTAAAAATTCTTTAAAAATAAATAAAAAAGAATGGGAATTTAAGAATTGTTTAAGAATAATTCAAACTATATAGAATAGAATGGGATTTAATAAAATTGTTTAAAAATAAATCAAAATACATTAAATAGAATGGGAATTTAATAATTGTTTAAAAATAAATCAAAATTTATAAAATAGAATGGGATTTTCAGAATTGTTTGAAAATAAATCAAAATATATAAAATAGAATGGGAATTTAATAATTGTTTAAAAATAAATCAAAAAATATAATGAAAATTGCTTGTTAAAAGTATAAATATAGAAACGCAGTGGGTGAAAATTTCATTTTTAACTCTTGCTCAGTCTCTCTCATAGTTTTTCTTGAAAGATCATAAAATTCCTAAAATAAGGCGCTAACTATGCTCCTACGGTAAACATTAGCCGGTTTAAAGTGCGTTAAACATAAGACACGTTCTTCGGGAAAGCTTTAGTTGACAAGGAGGGAAGATCTAACAAGTCATTAAGTTAAAGTATCGTGTCTGGACTCTTACACGGTCTCGGCCAATCAATCACTCCCCTTAACGACTGACTTCTCTATCTCTTCTTTTATCCCTTAATTCTCGGTTTAAAATATTATTTACCGAAATAAGTTTGATTAAGATATGCTATGGATTAATGGATAAAATTGTGTTTCCGTAAATAAATATATGATTAGATATAAGTAAACCTTTGATGCTTAAAAGAAACATTATAAGAGATATTCTTGTTTTATTAATTAAGACAAAAGTAAAGTGTTATGTGGTTAAACGGCTTTTCCTAATGACTTGGATGTAAAAACTAATTACACACACTCATATATATGTGTGTGTGTGCGCGTGCGTGCGTGCGTGTGTGTTACAGTGAATGACCGAAGTCTCGAAAATGTTGACATTCGCCGGTGAATGTCAACATTCACGTAGTCGCTTGGTGAATGTCCGAAATATTTGCTAAATACCCTTATTCTGACTTTCACCGGTGAAGTATCGGGCAAATATATACCGGGCAATGGCACTTGACCTTAAAAAAACATCAGTGTAGGGTTTACCGGGCAAATGTATACCGGGCAGTGGTACTTAACTTTAAGTGGCTCGGTGTACCCTACACTGATGTTTTTTTAAGGTCAAGTGCCATTGCCAGGCATATATTTGCGCGATACTCCAAACACTGATGTTTCTTCTAATCTATCGTCAGTAGTATTAAAATACAGAATAAATATAAATATATCAAATAAATATAATAATATCAACGAATAATTGGATATAACAAATATTTCGGACATTCACCAAAGCGACTATGTGATTGTTGAACATATATGTTTAATACT
>NC_092213.1:78366008-78407709 GCF_043381705.1 Parasteatoda tepidariorum | reverse complement strand
AATTTTCATATATATATATATATATATATATATACACTTTGTTCGAATTATATCGGTTGAATCTTTCAATAAGTCAATTTAATTATTTAAATTTCTGCAATTTTAGGTTTTAATTCACTAAATCTTTTAATGTGGCATAGAAGACTTGACATAAACAAGAATCTAAGGAAAAATAAAATTTCTGAAAATATACGTTCTTTCGTCAGATTTCGAGACCATCATAGTTTGAACAAATCATCAGAATATTTCAGGTATACTCTTAGATACATTGAAATAACATCCTGCTTTGTTAAAGTAGAAAGTTTGTTAAACACTAGTACAAATTTTTTTTATGAAAGTGGTAAGTGTTTCTTTCACAGTAATTGTAGTACCACTAGTTTACACAAAAATATAATAATAAAAATGAATATTTAATTCTGAAGTTTTTTTTTTATGATCTTAACGTGAATCATTATGAATATTTGTTAATTCTTCCCATTTTTTGTAAATATTTTTCCTTGTTGTAATTTTTGTTTCCCTACTTGTAAATATGTCTTGTATTTTTCTATACCTTCAATTATTTGTTACTTACTACCATACCCTCCAACTGCTACGGAATTTCCGTAGTTTCAGAAATCTTCTTTTCAGACGGTAGCAAAACTAATGTCTTAATATTTAAAAAAAAAATAATTTTAGCGTAACTTGTCCACTATTACTTATAAAAGTGCAGGCCATATGGCTAGATTCTTAAGTTCTGATAAAAGTTTTATGAGAGATCCATTTGCTTTAAAAATTTCTACTTTGGTTCGCTACCACTAGAAAGAATTATTTTCAAAATCTTCATAAGTTGGAGGGTATGCTTACTACCATGGCAAAGTGCCATTTTTTTTATCTCTATCCTAACATGTGCCATTATTTGTTGCATTTTATGTAATCTGTCTATTGTTTTTGCTTATGCTCTCATTACAGGATGAATGGGAAAAGGGCCATTATTGGCCTAAGAGCCCCAGCTAGACAAAACAGACCAATTATAAACGTTACGATTCTATTTTTGTATCAAATGAATCTTGTGGAAGGTTTCGCTTTTGTTTTCGTCCGTATAACAATTTGACATAAGAATGGTAATTAACCTAATCTAAATTTTTGTAATGATTTTTAATATTATTTAATTAAAATCGTATTTTTAGATTAAAATTAGTTTCATTTTGGTTTTTTTAAGTTACAATAAATTAAGACGTATCTTCTAGTCCCATGACTTGGGGTCAGTGTGAACAAAAATAACTTATCTTTCTTTCAAAATGAAGATAATCATTCAAATTAAAGAATACAAAATACGTCCAAAGTAATGATTAGTAAGCGTTTTTGGAAAATATATAAAAACTGTCCACTCAAGCTCCCCTATTTTTGTCATTGATTGCATTTAATTTTATTAAAAAAATGTATGTACTTCAATGATTGGGTACACAAGAAATTAAATGTTCAATTAATAAATGTTTATGGCCAGTCATCCAGATTAAAAAAATTAATTGTAAACATAAACAATTAAATGACATTACAACCTAATTATATTTTATACCAAAATACATGATTATTATAAAATTTAAACTTTAAGTATTGAAATATCGACCCTACAAATGTCTAAAGAATAACCATCTAATAAGGAAACCCGGAAGTGATATTCAAGTTGACGTTCAACCCTCAAATCAGTTACGCAACTAACATCCTTTCAGGTAAAGGTCAAGATATTTCTGTACATATCTCGAATAACTAATTAAACTCAAGTATACCACTCTTGAGGATACTTGGATAAAACCGATCGAGCTTAAATTTAAGTTCAATATATTCTTCACAATTCAGAAATATATGAATAGACCGTTATCTTCAGTTAGACAATTCTGATATTTATAAACAAGTTTATGCAGTTCGAACGAAATCATTAAAATCGTTGCTCTTAAAATCTCCAAAGCATTGAAATTGGAACTGTTTGCAATGTTTATATTTTGTTTTTAAATAAGTTATACTGAATATTTTTAAAGAGATATTTCATCTTTAAATGTGTGTTTTAAGTCATAATTTTGTTCCTATATCATCATAAGCATTTTTTTAAATTTCGGAAGGAAGTTGAAAATAACAGCTGAAGCAGAATCATAAAAAAAGACCTAAAGACTTTACTTGATTAAAAAATCCATTTGCGTAAAAAATATACGAAATGGAAATAGCAGTTTGCAAATTTCAACGGCTCAAAAATTAGCTTCCATTTTTAAGACTTGCCAGATGTGAATGAGAGGAAATAAAACGTAACGAAAAATAAAAAAAAAAGATGAGAAAACAACCACAGCAAAGAGAAAGAAAAAGAGGAAAAACGGAGCAAGAAAAACATCAGTGGCTGAGAGGGGCAAATCAGGGTAAAATGCATTTCCACGTGCTATGGAGAGATGGTTAGGAACTAATGCCGTAAGCAAGGCAATCAGCGTTCATATAAATAAAACAAGAGTCCAGGGCATCCAGATGAGCTGGCGTGACTGAGGTTTAAATAATTTTGGTCTCGTCGGGTATTGTTTGGGGGTGGGGGGGAGTGAAGTAACCACAACAGATTGACCATAGCCTAGAAAATTTTAATTTCACGTCAAATATATGAACTCAGTTCGTCAAGTATGGCACAAATATTTTATTTTCAAATAATTTTAGTTAACAGCGATTAGTCAAAACATACTGTTGCCTCAATCTTTTTATACCAGTCTTTTAAATTTTCTGGACTGTGGCTAAAATTCATTATAATGGAATACTTGTTTGTGCTATTATTATTATTTTTTTAAAATAATTAAACATAATTTTAATAGTTAGTTTAATTTTGGTTAAGCGTTGGTAAAATGAAAAAGAAAATAGTATTTCTGCCTGAAATTTTAATTCAATTATCAGCACGCTACCACTAACTTTTGAAAGAGTAAAATTTAGTGGGTATTAAATACAAGGATGCCGTGCGTGATAAAAAATGCAATAAGTGGTAGAAACCTAATTTATCTTTATTTATTTTACTATTCAATTATAACTAATACCATGAATTATATGGCAAATTATTCTTATTTTCTATAAAAAATTTCTTAATGTTGTATTTGATTAGTAAACTGAAAAAAAAAATGCTATAAAAAGTTGCTAATTTTAATCTCATTTGAAAGATTTTTTGCGTTAATGAGTCACCACTTTTTACATTTTTAGCGCCTGTTGTATTCCTGCAATTAGTCATATCACTTCCTCCTTTTTGAGTTTCACTATAAACGGGCGCAACATGGAAACAAAAACATAACTTTCTTCACATCATCAGCAAGTAAAAACGAAAATCGTTTAACAACTCTATTCATCATCGCATCCAAGTCATTTTAACATTTTTTTTAAAGAAACATTGTTTTCTAAGTCTTTCATCAGTGACTAATTTATTTGTTCACTTCTGGCGTTTATAGCTATAAATTACATGCCAATAATAATAACTTCAAAGGCGCGCTGATTTACTCGCATCTTTTACATCAATTTATGACTCTAGTAAAAATAGCAAGGGAGATTAACGTTTTTTTTTTGTTCAGTTAAATGCCACGCTGGAGGTTAAAGAAAAAGTTAAGTTCAGTGTTAAGATTTATATTTTAGAACAATTACAATAATCAACAATGCAGTGAAATATTGCATTAGTTGCAGCTACATTTACATTCACTGTTATAAATATTGTATTGCACAAACAAAAATTGAATGAAACACTGAAATATTNAAAATTTCTTAATGTTGTATTTGATTAGTAAACTGAAAAAAAAAATGCTATAAAAAGTTGCTAATTTTAATCTCATTTGAAAGATTTTTTGCGTTAATGAGTCACCACTTTTTACATTTTTAGCGCCTGTTGTATTCCTGCAATTAGTCATATCACTTCCTCCTTTTTGAGTTTCAGTATAAACGGGCGCAACATGGAAAAAAAACATAACTTTCTTCACATCATCAGCAAGTAAAAATGAAAATCGTTTAACAACTCTATTCATCATCGCATCCAAGTCATTTTAACATTTTTTTTTAAAGAAACATTGTTTTCTAAGTCTATCATCAGCGACTAATTTATTTGTTCACTTCTGGCGTTTATAGCTATAAGTTACATGCCAATAATAATAACTTCAAAGGCGCGCTGATTTACTCGCATCTTTCACTTCAATTTATGACTCCAGTAAAAATAGCGAGGGAGATAAGCGTTTTTTTGTTCAGTTACAGGAAAAGTTAAGTTCAGTGTTAAGATATATAAATGCTATAAATTATAATTTAGTACGATTACAATACCCAACAATTCAGTAAAATATTGCATTAGTTGCGCATGCATTGTTAAAAATATTGTATTGTACAAACAAAAATTGAATAAAACACTGAAGTATTATTTTATTTTTTTTTTAATTGGTTCATTTATGTGTCTCACAAATCAAAAATTATAATGATAAAAATAAATGTTAAGTGAATAATTTTACAAATTTAAGTCAAATAGTGAATATATATAAAAGGGATCAGTTATGACTACTGGATAAAAGTAACATCAATTTATGACTCCAGTAAAAATAGTGAGGGAGGGAGATGAGCGTTTTTTTGTTCAGTTAAATGCCACGACGGAGATTACAGGATTTTAAGTTCAGTGTTAAGATATATAAATATTATAATTTAGTACGATTACAATAACCAACTATGTAGTGAAATATTACATTAGTTGCAGCTACATTTACACGCATTGTTGTAAATATTGTATTGCACAAACAAAAATTGAATAAAACACTGACGTATTTTTATACTTTTTCTTTAAAAAAAGTTGGTTCATTTATGTGTCTCATAAATCAAAAATTATAATGATAAAAATAAGTGTTAAATTAATAATTTTTCAAATACAAGTAAAATAGTGAATGTAGTATATAAAAAGAAATATTTATAAATTCAGATATAGCAGGGGTTCGCGTAGTGGTCGATATCAACTCCTGGTGTCGACATAGGGGTCGATCGGATGTAGGGGATCAATGAGTGGATGCTATAGAAACGCAAATTTCTTGACATTAACGCGGTATGTACAAATTTTGTGTGGAAGGCCATTTGCAATTACAGCATAGTAAGTAATTTTTTAAAAAAAAAGTTGGTTATACCTTATTTAATTTCGTATTTCAGCGTATTTTCTAAATGATTATATATCAAAGTTTGTATTTTGCCATGTAAAATTCCATTCTTTAAAATGATACAAAAATTTTAAACCTTATAATTCAAAATTTTTTCTACACGTATTAAGTAAAATATTAAATATTTACTAAAAGCTATTTTTTGCATGGAACTACCTTTGGCTAAACAAATTTTATAATTGAGTGAAAAAAAATTTCAATTCGCTTAAACAATTCTTGAGATATAACGAAATACCCCAAACGTAAAATTAGCATTAAGGGGTCTAAACTTTGGAGCAATCTCCTGCCCAATCTATAAGGACCATATTTCCCAAATTGCGGCTACCTCTATATTTTAGGGGTCAGAAATTCGAATCCGTCGAAAAAATTGAATGTTTATTCAGAGAAAGTACGTTTTTCTGTCTGATTTCGTAATTTAACACGTTCACGCCGGGAAAAGTGAAAATACTGGTACGGGAAAGGAGAAAATATTGGTAGAATAACTATTTCAATATTAGATAATATTCGGGAGGAGTTAATCTATTCTCAACAATAACAAATTACTGTAAGGAAATTTATCACGGTGAAGAAGCAATTCAATATAAAAATTGCATCCGTTAAAAACAATTGGTAGTTATGGATTTTTATTATTCCCGGAAAAAAACTAAAAAGTGAAATTTATTGTTACCAATTTTTACTCCTGTGCGATGCCAAGATGAGACAATCTAGCGTGACCCACCGGTGGGTCACCCCGGCGTGAACTTGTTAAAATATCGTCCCCCTTTGTTAATTAGTATATATGATGTCATGCCCTTGAGCCATTAAGTTTGAGTCCTAGAATGTGAAAATCCGATCATTAAATCAAAATTAAAGTAGGGTGGTCCGTTTATTATTTTGAGCACTGTACACGTTTGAGCATAGGTGTTTTTTTTTTAATTTTACACAATTTGACGAAGTTTTATTTTAAAAAATGAAACTTTGAAGCTTAAGAACTTGGTTAACAGAAAATTGCCTTTAAAAGTAAATAAAAAAACAACTATAAATATTTTTTTAGAAATAAATTAATATGTAGCATAAGAGGGAGAGAAAAACGAGAAAGAAAAGCTTTTGAAAATCAATAAATTAGTCTCTATATATGGGATGGAATATCCAGCTATCCTTAATCAACCCACTTATTTGTAAGCGCATATGGGGAAAATGCATTAGTTGGTAATGGGTGATTTGGGTGATTATTATGGGGGTTAGTTGCAGCTCAGATAACACGTGTAACACACACAAAGTAAACCTTCCTATTAATAACTTGTGACAGTCATGGTGAATCATTTATTCCCTGAAGAAAGATAAAGAAGGAAATGTTCTAAATAACGATTTTTTTTCCTGAATAACTTGCAATCCTTTTAACACATAGTATGCGGAAAACTTTTCCAAAAAATGTATTACATCTGTTATAGATTAAAATTTTAAAAAAGTGGTAACAAATTTATGACGTACGAATTTCAGTACTGATTACATATATACTAAATCATTTATATTTGTAGTAATCACAAATGGTTATGTAAAAAAGAAGAAAAAAAACGGAGTTGTTTTGCTTCCTTTTTTTTAACTTTTGCATGACACTTTTAAATTTTAAAAACACAATTTTATGTGACTCGCTTGCAAAGTGGTACTAGTATTTTTCTGATTACTAATTTTCTAATTAGTTTTAAACTATTGAAGAGCTAAGACGATGAGAGAGGGAAAAAAACGAAGTAGTTTTGCTACCCCTTTTTTTTACTTTTGCATGACACACTTAAATTTTAAAAACATTTTTATGTGACTGGCTTCCAAAGTGGTACTAGTATTTTTCTAATTACTAATTTTCTAATTAGTTTTAAACTAATTGAAGAGCTTAGACGATGTGACGGTATTCGGAATGGCGACAATCGGGATAAGAAGAAAGAAAGTGGTATTCAAATTATTTTGTTAGATTTATTAGAAAGTGGTTTAATAATTCCTTACCTTCGTTTTTATTTACTACTACCAAATTTAAAGTAAAAGACATTTAAGTACACTTAAAACTAATGTTAAAATTCGAGTGAAAACAAGAACAATCCTGTTACATTAAATATACTCATATTGATACGATCACTTTAAATAATTTCTAAGCATTGTATTCTTTGTAATTGGAATTACGGCATCGAGGTTAAGAACTTTAAAGAAGAACCTTTTTGAGTTTCCAATGGTTTTGTAAAAAAATAATTAAAAATCCTAAAATTTTCCAAAAAATAGTTTAATTGGTAAAATTATTACAAACTGTTTACAATTGAAGCCAGAATTCAATTGCTACCACTTTTTTTCATTTTTCTAGAAAGCACTTGAATATGAGATTAATTGTTTTGTAAAAATGTTCTTTAAAAATGCAAACTTTCTACTTTCGACATTAAAATTTTTTGTAGTGTGGTTAATTTTATATTTTAATGTATAATTCTTTGTTTTGTAAATTTGGTTTAAAATTAGTTTCCACACAAGTATATGTAAATCATTCAAAAGTTTATAGTAATAGCTATTTTGATCCAGATAAATCATAAAGCCGTTTAAATCTCTGCAATCAAATTTAAAGTAAAAAAAAAGAGATGGAAAAGAACAAAAACTGGAACGAAAGAAATTTTATTCTAGCACTTTTTTTTTCGAGAAAAATTAGATTTCGGTAACTACCAATATTTTTTTTTGCAATTGTAGCATTTATATAAAACTGCTTTATGCCTTTAAAATAAGTAGGTATTGTTAAATAGTTTAAAAAAGAGAATAGATTTACTCCTCCCGAAATCTAGTCAAAACTTTAATGGTTTTACTACCTTTTATTTCTCTTCTCCGCATCGCTTTCACCCATGCTCTGATAAATTACCTAAAATTCTTAAAATGTTAGTTTTTAATTACCACTCCAAAAATTTTTTTGCAAAAAACGTAGTAGTTGGCAGGCTTGTATTTAATATGTGAATAATGAGATTTTATTTATAAAATTTATATTACCAGTTTTATTTGAAACAATAACACAAATACGTACTTTCTCTAAATAAAGAAACACATGTTTCAAAATTCAACGTAATTGGGTTCATGTTCCTCTAAATAGTCACAATTTAAAAAATATAGACGGATATATGAAAATGTAGAGTTCTTATAAAATTTCTTTATTTTAGCTTATTTTGAAGGGGAGTAATCATTTCTGTCTTTAAAAGAAGGAGATATACGATTTCTAACATAGCATTTACATGAAGCTTTAGTAATTTTTTTCTGGAAAATCCCATTTATTTCTCTTTTTTTACATACATTTGTCTGTAAGTTGCTATAGTTAGCTTGACTTGACTTGATAGGTGGTGGACCATAGTACCCGGGCATCTCACTCCTTCGTATGAGATTCACATATGTGATTGGGACTCTATAGCAAGCCTGCCAACTAATACGCTTTTTGTAAAATATTTCATAGAGACATATTATTTCTCATTTATTCATAGTAAAATATTTCGTAGACATTTAAACAACCAGGCTTTCAAACTTTTGGTAATTTTTTCAACATTTTAAAGTCTCACCTCGAGATAGCTGGAGCGAAGTGGTATTGCAAATAAACTTATAAATCATTTATGGTGTAGTTATGTGTTATGTTGTTTTTGAATGCTGTTTTGAAACATTTAAATCACTAGTAATGTAGAATATAAGCTTAAATTTATTTAAAAAAATAACACATTAAACATTAACTTAGCTACCACTAGAATAATTTTTTTGCAAAACGCGTATGGAATATATTTTAATTTGGATATCCTTAATTTATTCTGACACCATGCAAATCTTATGCGTGGTATCACATTCTTAGATCATGCATATACGCATTTCACATTGCATATACAGTTTCAAATTTGTTCCCTTTAATGATAACATAATTGCACTCGAGTATTACTATTGAAAGTACAATATCGTGCGATATGTATCGTCACTTTTTTTTATAAAAAAGTGGAAGTACAATAATTGTTATATTAAATAATATATATTAGTCAAAAAATAGTTTTGTCGACCATAATGCATTTACAATAAAAATGTTCATATTTCAATCTTCTTTTTTCAGTTTTTTTGTCCCAAGAATCCACGATTTAGTACTGTAACAGCACGCAATAACAATGGAACGGTCGATAACTTGAACCATCATGGCGATGTTTTCGACGAAAGAAATGTCTACCTTCCCAAAGATTTGAACCTCTTAATGCATTAAGAAGAGAGATAACCGAGAATTCACAAGAGTCTTGGCGACTTTCTTTCCGACAAAAGCGACACGTGATGGACCATTTTAGATTTTTGTTGTTGTCGTAGGCCATTAAGACAATTTGGTGCTATTGTTCTTGTTTTCCAGTGGCGCCATCTGTCGCCAAGAATTCGACTTCTGCTACGCTCATACGTCACACCTGCTTATATGGCGGACCCATTCACACAGCCATTCATTCATCTACAGATCGTAATTTTGACCTGAACCAGAGAACGATCAATCTCTAATTCAGTACCGTCAGAGGTATTGATTTGTTTTGGGAACACGGAAGACTTTGTAACCCGACAGATTTAACGCGCGCCAGTAACCATTTACTACAAAGGGAGTCTTCTGCCGGCTGGATTCGAACGAACGGGAGTCCACAACCCTAAAAACCAGGCCATCCATCCACCATTTTGATTTAAAATATAAATCAAGCATTTTTTTTTTTTTACGGAATCACAAATATTCACTGAAATTGCAAAATAACGCTCAACTTTCTTTGAACAGTGTTTTCCATAAATTGTGAGTGCAAATTTATTTAATTATTTTTTATATTAAAAATGAAATTAACTTTAAATCAAATTGTATGAAAATTATATTCCGTATATTTAGACCATACAGATTTGTGGAATAACCTAGCTGAAAAATTTATTATTTTTAACACTCAACACTACCTTCACAGACTCCAGAATATGATTCCGTTAAACTACTTTTCCAGATAAGATGCGGAAATAGCCATAAAAATCTGTTTCCCTAAATTTCTGAAACTAAAGTCTCCAAGAGAATTGTAGTCCTCTTATCAGGTTTTAAAAGAAAGAAAATATATTTCTACGAAATGGTCTAGCGAACAGCAATTTGGTCTTTTCCTGGAAAGAGAGATAACTTTTAAGGTCGCTGGGAGGCACCTGCCCCTTGAGATAAAAAAGTTTTTTACTGTGGGATCATGGGTATTATTTTATTTTCAGGGTGGTTTAACATCAAATGAGAATGGCAACGTTAAACTTTAGATACTTGAACTTTACGATAATTAAATTTTTCTGGCAACAGCATTAAACGCTTTCCCCTCACTTGTTCTTAAAATTTTAATAGTTTTAGGATCTAAATTATATACTGGTTCTATGGGTATTACCACATGCTCGCTGCTCTCTCCAACCCCCAGAACTGCTTTTTCAATCCAAGCTGACTTAACTCGTTCATTGAATACTAAATTGCAACTCGCTTCCGCGATTATTTTCGTCAAGCGTCATTAAAACTAAAATAATTATTTAAAATATTATTAAACTTGCGTAATATAATTAAAACAAAAATTTCTTTGCTCGTTTAAGAGTTTTATAATATTTAAGCATCATTAAAACCTAATTATAGTTATACAGTATTTGAGCTACGTAAATACGTTCGTTTGCATGAACGTTTTAAAATAATAATTGATATTTTCAAAATAATAGCGTATTAAAAAGCAAGAATATGCGTCTTAAAATTGGCTAAAGCATTACAGATATTTCTTTTTTATGTTTGTGACTGTTCACTCATTTCATATTTAAGGCAGGTACTTTTTTTTAACAAAAAGTAACGTTTTAAAAGTTCTGTGTGTTTCTGAAAATTATTCACTTTTAATTTATGCACAACGTTTTTTTCTTTTTTGTTCGAGTTGAAATGAAATTTTCATTCTGAAATTTTTAAATCTGTACATTAAATTTTTTTTATCTTACAACTGCTCACACACTTGATTTTTCAGTTCTTTGTTGTGTACTTGAAAAAGATATTTCGTCGGTTTTTTAGTAATCTACATACATCGCATTGGATCTTTATATAATACTAAGAGGTTCACGCCTTGCTTTCAGAGTCTTATTTTAAAAAATTCAGTTTAATTTATTTTATTTTATTTATTTTACAGATAAAAGAAATCTGTGAATGAAGAGCATGTTAGCCACTTGCCATGCTTTTTTAATGTGCAACGCTGCTTCTTTATCGTACTCATATCGAAACTAAAATCATCACTGCAAACCCTCTCAAACAGCCCTTTGCCAGTTACTCAAACCTGGTGATGTGCAGATTCTAACTGTTGCTTTTTACAAACTTAATTTATTTTAAATAAATGCCATTGAATCTTCGTGAGAAGTGTAATTCCCCCCAATTTCATTAATTTCTAAATGTCAATAAGAAGCTATTTCGTCCATCAGTTGATAACTTCTGAAAATACAAAAAAATGAAGAGCTTTGTTTTCATAAAAGTGTGTAACAGTAAAGGTTAACGTGGGGTCGAGAAGAGAAGCCAATGCTGAGGAGATATTTATCCTCGTGCGCTACGCGTTCTTTCATTTCATCATATCTCACCGAAATTATTTATTGTTATAAACACGAAACTCATAAATTCGATTATTTATGAGAACAGAAGTTCAAGTTTATAACAAATTTAAAATTTATTAGGTAAAATTTTGAAAATCCCTGCCCCATCACAATATATATATATGTGGGGACGGCATGAGTGGTCGTCTTTGAAAATAAGAGGCACTGTACTTTAACAAAACATATATTAAACGCTAAATTTACATAAAGATGGACGATAAACAAACACAGAAATAACACAAAATAAATGAGTTCGTCATCGTGAAGTTAAAAGAAAATCATCATTGCTACTCCTCTCTGGAATTCATCAGCGTCTCCTTTTTGGTTAGTTCCANATATTAGGAAATTTTGAATATTTCTGCTCAAACAACTGCTTTATGTATCAAAAATTGAAAAAAAATAATAAATTTGTATTTTATAAGTTATAAGACACGAAATTTTACCAAAATATGTCCAACAAAATAGACTCAGGAAGATACGAAAATGAAATTTAGAAGTTATTGCAGAAGAAAATTCCAATATAAAAAAAAGTTGGTCTTACACTCTCATGCTTTATTTTTATAGTAAGAAAAGTTCAACTCTTCTCTTTTACTGAATAGAACTTCAAATAACAGTTATTCTTATGTTTGTAGTTGTGAATTTATTCTTCCTAAGGGCATACGTCCAATCGTCTTTTATGAGTAGCCAGCACTTTGACTCAATCATAACAATTGTAAACCAAACCAGAGAGAGCACCAATTTTAGAAATCTCAGTAGACTTCTTATTTTTACAAAATAACAAACTATATCCTGCTTTCTAAGAAACTTCTCTCTAAAATTATTTTCAAGAATTTTACTTTGAATTGAAAAATAAAAATGGAAGTTTTTGCTATTGTTTATGATACCGAGAAAGCTCTTAAGCCATTAATATTCACATTTTACCTATCTGATCTGTAGATTAACTAGAGTGATCCGTTTAAGTGCGGAAAGAAGATTTTTCATCATCATCATCAAACTATATCTGGATGCTTGAGGCCGTTAGCGGCCTTTTTCCCATTCGTCTTGAATTGTGATCTTTAAGGTGGTTCTTTCTAGTAATTAGAATGCAATTGGAGTATAAGGAAATTAAATATTTTGTATTTTAGTTAAAATTACGTCACTACAAAAATGAAATGCCATTGGCCTAAGGTTTAGTCTTCTCTTAAGTTTTCAAAACTAAAAATTTCATTGAATCCTGCTGTGTCACAATTTATGGTCTTTTTTAAAAAAAAAACGAAATTTAACTTTGCAATATGATGATCTAAAAAATCTATGTTGAGGAAATCTATGTGTATGTTTTTATTTCGGCTAAATCATCTTGCTTTTGTTATTTTCCTGAGGATTTTATTCTGGCATATTTTGAGTTTTTTAAGGAGTGATGTGGAGATGTTGCACCAAGCTGGAGATGCATAAGTTAGGATGGGACGGATCATCGAGATGAAGAGTAAACGTTTAAGTGTGAGTTCCATTTTAGGGTTCTGAAGAAGGATTTGTAATCTGTGGCAGACTGCTTTTGCTTTGTTGATAACTGTTTTGACGTGATCTTTCCAATTAAATTTGCTGTTTATGACCAGACCAAGATATTTTGCGTTTTTGACTATGGGAATAATTTCATTAAAGAGAACAATTTGATTTTTGGGGAGGATGGTTTTTCTTTTATGCTGAATAATTAGTAGTTTTGATTTTTGTCCATTTACTTTGAACTTCCAGTCTAGACACTATGTTTCGATTTCCTTCTGTTTTTCTTGGAGTTTTTGTAGCGCGATGTTGGGGTTTTGTACTTCACTACGATTCCAGTGTCATCTGCGAAAAGTGCTGTGATGCTATTAAAGTCTTGTTTGTCGACAAGAAAGTCGTGGGTAAATAAAATAAATAATATGGGCCCAAGAATGCTTCCTTGGGGCACTCCTGCTGTTACTTTTCTGTTTGTTGACTTCATGTGCTTAAAGTTCTATTTCTATTATGTAAGTAGGCCTGTATAATTTTTATGATACCAGATGGGAATTTCAGTTTTATAAGCTTGAATGAAGATTTTTCCGCAGTTTATCTAAGTTATGTACGCATTTGAAGTCGTACGTTACTTCTTTGAGCATATTGAATTAATTAGAGTTTCGGCAGTGTGATGGCAACAGGGATATTTTGTTTCACAGTGAGTGACGTCATTTTGTGTGCATGTAATTACTGAACTTATTTAAAAGGCATGTATTTTTTAAAGTAGTTATCACTTTAATATGTCCCTTTACTCTGTCGTTGTATCCGGTTGATGGACGATATTACCCTTACCTGTTTAAGTTGTATTATGAGTAATTATTGTTTAGTTAATTGCTGTATCGAGATGGTACAGTGTTTAATAAAAAAAATGCTTCAAGCTTCATCATATGACTATTCACATTCACTCCCCACCTACTGTGTGTGCTTTGCCCGTCAGGTTTCAGTATCGTTTAAGATCAAAAATTTGTTTCTCTTATTCTATCAACTAATGTTAGATTCTATGTGTTGACTTGATCCTTTAGATATTGAAAAATTAAAAAATGGTATTATATAAACTTACCTTAATTGTTATAATATTTTAAGCAAATAAATTTTTTGTATTACGGTTTTTAAATTCCGTCCAGATTGCAAAGTCAAAAATTGAAGATATTTTTGAGGTTTATATGAGGTTGTTTTAGAGATGTCAAGGTTTATTTGAGGTTTATTCGAAGTTGATTTCAAAGACAACCTTAAAAGATCAAAACCTCCCAAGGTGTATGAAGTTGTTTTATTCACACTTGAGGTTGATGGAAATCCACTTTACGACAACCAGAGCAGGGAAGTTGTTTTTGAGGTGTACAGATTATTTTTTTTTTTACACTTCAAGCAAATACGTATATTTGAGGGGTGAATAATGTAAACTTAAATCATTTCTGGGTTATATATGAGGCTGAAATTGAAGTTTATTAATAAGGTCATTTTATTAATTGATTGCATTTATAAATGAAGTTAATTTGCGGTGCAAAACATGACCTCATTTTCTACATTTTCTATCTCTGATGTATTTTTTTACGTCCATCAACCTCACAACGACCTCAAAAAAACCTTATTTTTTTGTAAGTGGATATTCACGGATTCAGGACATGAATGTCTCTCTGTTTGCTCTCTCTTTAGTGATACGTGAATCAAAAAGTAATCAAAAGTAGTATCAAAAAGTAATTAAGGTAATTGTAGAGTTTAAATATTTTACTTATTGAAGTAAGTTAGTATAGTTTTAAGTATAGTTTAATTATTTTACATATAGTCAAAATAATTCTAAAGAAATTATTAAATCTAATATAAAATGCTGAAGCGTAAAATTACTATCTAATAAATGTATTGAAAATCACAAAGTTTGTCATCACTTTAAATTTTCATTAAAAAAAAAAACTTTCGCTAAAAGTAGGAACATTTTGCGTGCATGAAAAATGTATTTATTTATTGCTTCCTGATATAACAAAATTATAAAAACAAATTAATGAGAACCAATTTTTCTGAAAATTGCATATGATTCAATAATCAATGTTTTTAGTTAGGTTCGCTGCGAGTATAATTAAACAATTTCTTTCAGAAGAAATATTCCTGAATATTCAGGTGTTAAGCTACTATAAGCGGAATTAATCTGATAACTTATTGTTGCTGTTTCTAATGCTACTTGCCAATACCAGCTAGCCTGCATGGTGAAACCAAGCGAATTTAAGTCAGAGGGTGTGTTTCTTTGTTTACAGTGGCGCCATCTATGACGAAGAATTAGCCACACACACATGTCACAGTTCGTTTATAGGGCTGACCCATTTATCCAACCAGATATCGTAATTTTGATCGTAATTTGCTAAATCCCAAATTTTTATTATTTTTTAAAACAAAAATTAAGATGGAAGAAAGAAAGCAAAACGTGCTTTGTTTTGAATGAATTCAGAGAATAGAGCACGTGTCCCCAAACTAATATTCCCCTTATGGTTTTAATAATTTTGGCGGAATTCTACTTTATTTGGCGACTTTTCGCTTACCCCCGGCTAACGGAAAAGTATCGATTTTTTTTAAAAATTTGTGCTAACCATGTGAAATATAAGATAAAAAAAAGAAAAGAAGATGAAGAAAAGAAAAAGGTAAAGAAACATGTTGTCATTATAAATTTTCATTTACAAAAATATATTGGTTTATTAAAAGGAAATGTATGCTATGTTAAAGATGATAAAATTGCCTAAACTTAGATCCCCAAATTAAAACCATTAATATTTCCCATTGCTTCATGAAATAATTGTCACTACTTTTATGGCTACCCTGCTTCTGAAGTAGAATAGCTCAGGTGGGGTAGTTGCAAGGCTGCCAACTACAACGCTTTTTGAAAAATATTTTACAGAATGGTAGACAATTAAAAATTAAAGCTTTCAGAATTTTATGTAATTTCGCCAAAAGTTTAAAAACTTCACCACAGAACAAAACCAAACAGCTTCGAAAATAGCAAAATTATACAAACGATGCAAAAGGTGTCTTTATAAAAAAAAAGTGGTGCAGCACATACCTTAAACGTTTACACTGCCTAGTTCTGTCGGATACTTACGTCACAAGTTTGACCATGCATTCACATGCTCTTTTGTACCATATATGCTGGGACTCTTTTAGCTAGAACATTACCACTGAATTAAAGGATGAATACCCTACCATTTTTCTTTATAAAAGAACCTTTTGCATTGCTGTAAAAGGTTCGCAGACCGGTATTCCTAATGTATCATAAGAAATGATTTTTTTATTTTTCTATGCTTAATTATTTTTACACTTAATGATTTATATCGGAATGAAAATGTAGCTCCGTTTAAAAAAAATGGAAATGGTGCAATTAAATGTTAAAGTGGTATCTAATGTTGAAAGAGATCCCAATCAGCGTAATAACGTTATTGAGCAATAAATTACATATCAATCAACAAACTACATATTATGCACCAAATTTATGTTAAACGTAAATTTTCAACCATTATAAAAAGAATTTTAAGACGCATTGGTATCCTGAATCAAACTGACACCAATAACAGAAACTTTCTTATTTTGTTCAATTTTTATTTATTTAGTTATTTTTACTCTTATGAACAGAAAAAAAATCGAAGGATGATCGTTTTCAAAGCGCAGCAGTTTGTTAAAAGCACACGACTCTACCAGGGCTGCCAACTTTCAACGCTTTTTGTAAAAATGTATTCTAGTGGTAGCTATGTTTATGATTTAATGTAATAATTTTCCACACCACTACTAAATGATTTAAAAGTTCATATACAACACATCTTTAAGCAGCGATGCCAACTTGCTCTGGACAGAAAATAAATTTTTTCGAGTGGTAGTTTATTAATATGTGAATCTTGGTTTAAATTCAATTTATTAGGTTTTCATCCACCACTATTTCTAAATAATTCAAAGACTTATATAATTCGCCACTTTTTTTCATTCAGTAAAGTTCTGCGACCCCGATAAAATAAGTAAATCACTTTAGTCAAATGTTTGCAAATTTTAGTATGTAGTTGTTTACCGTTTCTTAAATTATTATGGCGTGTCCGGAGCAGTTGGCATCGCTGCACTTTGTTCCAGATCTGTCGTGGTGAGAATTTAAAAATGTTAGTAAAATTACCAAAAGTTTTGGTTTTGAAATATCTATCATTCTATAGAACATTTTGCAAAAAGCGTAGTAGTTGGCAGTCATGCCCTACTGGAATAGTCACTAAATTGATGCCATCACCACGTTTCACTTTTCGTGGAATATGAAGTTCCTAAAGTATAGAGGAGCTACAACTTCTATATTCCTAATACAGAATTCTACTTTTGATTTCGATGAGAAAAAAAAATATTTTAGAACGTAAGGCAAAGGAGTCCCTTTTTTTAAAGAGGAGTAGTTTGTTGGAGGCCTTCTATCTGAATCGACAGCGACTTTATGTCCTCGGCACTTTTCACTTTTCGTGGGGTTCTGGGTTCTGACATCACGGAACCGCTCCTACTTCTATAAGGACTACCCACGAAAACAGAATTCTGTCTAGAGCGCATCCTGTTTGTGTGATAAGGCGTAGATGTAGCACCGAATTCTAAGTTGAATCGTTCTAGCGGTGCCAAGACATCGTTGAGCGGCTGACGACTTGGTTTTGCGATAACACTCTGAGCATGGTATTGCGGCTGATAAGATTCCAACATACGAATCTTTCCCCATTTCTTGAAGAAAAGCACCATGACGAAAACCCAAACAGACAGGACAAGCACCACTATGACGACCTCTTCCTCTCGCACTCTAAATGGAGTGGTAACCTCATCATCCAAGATTGTCTTCTGACTCCAGTTATCTTTTTCTATAAATAAACAAAAAAATTTTTTTAGACTGGATGTAAATCTTGTTACGGAATTTTGATAGCAATATTATACTCTCCAACAACTACGGGATTTCACAGTTTCAGAAATTCTTTTACCTCATGGTATATGGAAAAACTGATCACCACTTGGTGATTAAGTATAACAAGTAGCTTTCAACAAATTGTCTGTCAGTCCATCACCTCCTACATTTGAAAGCTTTCACACGGTTTTTTATAAGTAGTCTGTGCAGACTATTTAAAAAGTGAACCAGTTATGAGCATGAACCCAAATTATATATTAAAAGTAATTGAGAGAAATTTATCATAGATATTTGAGAATTGAATCTGTACTGGTTGACAAGTAGATAAGACAAACCAATCAAATTNTTTCCAAGATAAAGTAGATATTGCTGAAAAATTTAAAAAAAGAATAAGTAAACTCCTCCCCAAAACTAGCTATAACTGAAATGGTTTTACTACCAGCCTTTCCTCTTTTCCGTCTCGCTTTCACCCCTGGTGGTACACAGCGTTACGAAAAATTTAGATAGGGTGCACAAAAGTCATAAGTTTGGGAAAAACTGCCCTACATTAGAAAGCCTCCACAAGGTTTTTTATAAGTAGTCTGCGCAGACTATTTAAAAAGTGAACCAGTTATGCGCATGAACCCAAATAATATTTTAAAAGTAATTGAGAGAAATTTATCATAGATATTTGAGAATTGAATCTGCACTGGTTTTGTAAATTAGACAAACCAATCAAATTCATAAATTAAATAAACCACTTTTAATATATTTTGTATTGAATAGCTTTTTCGTACACTTGTGTACTTTCACAGTGGTCTGATCGGAGTACCAACAAAAAAAAAGTGTGAATGCTAGTCGCCATTGAATTGTGACTTTTTCCGTCGAAAATGCACCCCATGTGTTGTTTGTCATTATTTTTCTTGGCAAACAGGGCTGCCATTTTTCAACGCTTTTTTTAAAATTTTATGTATTTTTATTTTTATGTATTATTTTGTATTAATTTCAACTTATTTTCCACACCACTACACATAAATAATTAAAAAGTCCATTCGCTATGCCACTTTTCTCCAGCTCTCTCGCGGTGAAGCTTTTAAAATGTTGACAAAGTTACCAACAATTCCGAAAGCTTTGTTTTTTCAAATGTCTCCTGCTCTATAGAATAATTTTCAAAAAGCGTAGCACACTGGTGAAAGAAATTAAGAGAATTTTCAGACTTGGTCGATTATCTCTAGAACTACTGGACCGATTTTAATGAAATTTGATATGTACATACATTGATACAATACAAAACAAACAACCTATCAGCAAATGTAATACACACGCATAATCATGCGTAACACTCATTGGAGTAAAATGCATATTATAATTTTATCTTAATAAAATACGCGAAGGTAATAAAACTGTTAAAAGCGAGATAAGTATGTTAAGAAGTCAATAAAATCTGATAAAAGCCTAATTACATAAAATAAATAATATAGATAAAATGGTACATTGGTAACAAATAAAAGCGAAATAAATCAGATAAAACAGTTAAATGCAATATTAAATACCAATATCTCGCAGAAATGAGAAATTGTTAGGATGATGAATTTAACCCAGCAAATACATTAAATAGTGCTTTTAAAAAGGGTAACACGATGTCGGTTAAATGTGATTAAGCTTAAGTAAATGATCACAAGGTTGCATCTGGGAGGAGGTTCTCCGAACAACACATGAAGATGGATGAGTCGAGAGTAGCCGATTCTGAAACGAGTAACTAGGCTATTGTTAGAACATCCGCCTTATTTGTCAGACATTACACCACGCAACTTTTGTCTGTTTCCTGATGTCAAACCAGGATTAAACGAAATAAGATTTCACTTTCTGAATCCTTAACCCATTCCGGACGGGAGAGTCATAAATGTATTCGTAAGGAATCAGTATCAGGATGGTAAAAAAAAAACTGTAGCTTAAGTTTGGGCATAGCTTATTTGACAGATTTTTGCTTTCACTTTAAATCTAGCACATCCAATCCATGTGTGTTAAAAGTGTAAATATACAGTTTTTAATTCGAACTAAGTAGTGATGAATTAAATAAAGCAAACTATTATTACCCCGCCCACAAATAAACTGCTATAAAAATAGCTTGGCACCCAATTATATATTTTTTACCCTGATTATCGACGCCATGAAAATGCATATATGACTCACCCGTCTCGAAGAGGTTAAAAAAGAAAGCGGCATACGCTATGGACGATATCACAGAGGAATTCTTCCAGCACTGTTTTAATCAATGAAAAATTCACTTAGAGCGTCGTAGGAGTAGAGAGAGGGTTTATATTGAAGGTGATAATTACTTTAAATATAATGTTTTGCAGAAACAGTCTCGTGCTTTAATCCATTTAGGTCTACTTTTGTGAAAATGCAACATTTTGTTTAGACGTAAATAGCTATTTGGGAACAAAAGTAGTGGAACATTTATTTTTAAACTTATCTAATATTTTATAGTGTTGGCTACCTCTTTCTCTTCTTATCTATATATTTACAACAATCATTCATGGTAGCTTGTATTTTTGTGTATAATTTTGTTGATAATTTCTACTTGTTTTCCTATTTTTATATATTTATAATTGTACTTTCATGTTATATTTCAGTTATTGTCATAGCAATGTGCTATTTTCTAATTTTTACTCTGCATTTTGGCATTTGTGTTCCAAGCATGTAATCAGTTTTTTAAAGATGCCTACCATTACAAGATGAAAGCTAAAAGGGCTAATTTTGGCCTCAGGTGCCCAGTTACATTTTTCGGACCAGACCAGTAGTAGCTTGTTCTTCCAAGATAAATTCAAGGTACGAAATTAATAGAGTCACCAGTCTTAATCCTTTCAACAAAAGTTCATGGAAACTTTGGCTCTTAATGGAATAATAGTAACACCTCGTAAATATTCTTAAAGGTTGCAAGATAGCCTAGTTGAGGTTGGTTGGTTCTAATGCCACTTGCCCCACGGGCAAGCCTGCTTGGTGAAACCGAGCAAATTTAAGGCAGATTGCGCGATTCTTGTTTTTCAGTGGCGCCACCTATGGCCAAGAATTCGACTTCTGCCACATCATACGTCACACCTGTTTACAAGGCGGACCCATTCATACATTTACAGATCGTAATTTTGACCTGAATCAGAGAACAATCGGTCTCCAATCCAGTATCCCCAGAGGTATTGATTTTTATGGGAACATGGAGGACTTTGTGACTCGACAGAATTTCAACGTGCATCAGTCACCAATTACACGGGGAGTCTTCGGCCGTCGGGGTTCGAACTCTCGGACATGGGCCCAGCGCCCTACCGACCAGGCTATCCCGGCCCTTAGCCTAGTTGTTTCAACCACTTTTAAGTATCTGGTAAACTTACATGCTCAGGGCTTGGAGGAAAGAAGAAAAAAAGAAAGTATCTGGTAAAATTATCTGTTTAAAGTCTAAAGAAACACATCTGTTGTACTATCAAGTTTGAAACCTTTTGCAGCTTAAAAAAGATATTCCTTACCAGCTATTTCTAAATAATTTGACGGCATATATAATTCGCAACTTTTGTTTTAATTAAATCTCGCTACACCGTTTAAAAAGTAAGCAAAATTAGTCAAATTATTGCCAATTTTAGTTTGAAGTTTTTACCATGTTTTAAATTATCATGGCTCGTCCGGAGCAGTTGACATCTCTGATGCTGATAAATAAGTTAAAATATAAATATGATAATTGAGCGAAATACGATACTTACGCATAACATCGGGAGAAATGAAGAGCAATTTGTTACTAATGTTTGTAGGGTTTCCAGAAAGATCAAAGGCCACGACATGTAGTTGGTATTCAGCACCAGGTTGTAATTGCTCCAATATCACTGACTTCTCATCTCCAGGAATATCATGCACCACTCGATACCTAATAAACAATTATGTTAAAGTAAAAAATGCGCAGTACCTAAATTCAATATTATTTATATCATATAAATGAAATAATATGCGTTATCCACAATCAGTGTGTAAAAAAAGTGGTACCATACCTGCCAACTTTTAATTCGTTCGAGGATGTTTTTCCCCACTGGTAGTAAAATTTTATTTCAATTACAATTTTAGGCAGAAACATTTGCTGTATTTTGAGAAAGCTAATGTGGATTGCAAAATTTGTGTTTTATATTTATATATACAATTAATTTATTTAAAAAATAGTGGTGAATCAAAAAAATTATAAATTAAGTTTATAAATGCAAGAAATGTATAGAAAGCATATGTTTTACTACCACTTAAAATGTAGAAATATAATTTTACGCCAAATGCGTAAAAGTTGGCAGGTATGTGGTACACAAATTGCTTCATATTAAATTAATTTAAAGCATTATTTTAAAGCTTCGACTTTGTTTATTCTCCCAAATTAGAAATAATAGAATAACCTCAAATTAAAAATGGCTGATATAAACTTAAAATCTATGATATATTACGGAAGACAAAATTGAAATGAGAGTAAAATTAAAATCTTCTGAATTAGGTATATCCACATTTATGCTAACTCTAAATACATTTTCAATGATCAGGACCACTTGATTTATATTTATATTTGATATTTTGCTTCTTGATGGCTGGTAATAGACGAAAAAAATCATGGACTAGTTAATTTCAATTAACATCAGACGAGCCACGATGGGGGATAGAGCATCCGCCTTCCAATGAGGTGAACTGGGTTCGAATCCCAGATATGGCCGGTCAATACGAACTTCGCATCCGACTCGCATCGACCACAGTGCTGACGGGAAATATCCTGAGTGGTAGACGGATCATGGTTTTGAGTCCCCTTGCAGTCAGGTTATCCTTGGGAGATTTTCGTGGTTTTCCTCTCCATGTAACTCAAATGCTGGTTAGTTCCATTAAAAAGTCCTCATTGGCAAATTTCTCCCAATAATCCAGGAGTTTCCTTGTCTTCTGTATTGGGTTCAAGATTACAAGGCTACGAAGTTGAACATCAGTAGTCGTAAACCCAAAAATTGGGTCGACTATTCAACGACTGTTATAAAAAAAAATATTTGCTGAATACAAATCAAGTTGTACCTAAAAATTAACACTTTTCTACTAGACATTTCGAAAAACTGCATTCAACATAGATATATAAACCTAACAAGAAGATTGGTCTGAAAAACGAACTCTTTATAAGCATAAACTAAAAAAGATACTTAAAATAACTTATGACGATATAATGAAGAACCGCATTTTTAAATTATGCAGAGGAGTGTTTTTGGTGATTAGCACCACAATGTCCTTTTATACTTCTCTAATACTAGTGTAGTGTATACTAGCTGTACCAGCAATACTAGTAATACCAGCTGATCTACATTGGATTTGTGGTTGTCAATGCCCAACTGCATATTGTTTAAATATTCAACTGAGTCAAACATTAAGACACACTTGCTTTCTTGGAGGACTTTTTGATGGATCTAACCTAGATTTGCATTATATGGCGAGAAAAATCTTGAAACTTCTAACAGTTAGCATAACAGCTGAAGGTTTCTAGCTCTTAACCCTTTCGTGCCGACTGTAACAAATACGTGCCGGCATAAAAACCGTATCAACCAGGGTAAGAAGATAAAGCTGGTAATCAAAGTATTTCTTTAGCAGTTTTTTTGTGGGCTGAGTTACAATTGTTTGATTTATTTAATTCACCATTACTTTGTTCGAAATAAAACTATTTAGTTACACTTTGAATCAACATTGATTATATATATGATCAAACTAACAATAATTAAAATAAAAGCAAAGTAAGTCTGTCAAATCAGCAACGACTACATTTAAGTTACCGTTTTTTATTTAATTGCAACTTGATTCTGATTTTGTACGAATGCTTTTCAGAATCATCCGTCCCCAAGGGGTTAATCCACCCACAACTCGGTTTATTTTACCTAAGCATTGTGGTCGGCGATAGATAGGGCAATATTGAAATCGACAAGTTATCCTTGGAATTCAAACCAGTGTTGCTTCATATGGATAGTTCTTTATTCTTTCAGGCTGACATATTTCTTTGTCATGAGCCATACATACATTATATCCTTGTTTTCTATGCGTCTTTGCTGTTGTTTACATGAAATTGCTTAAAAGTATAAAATATTATGTATCATCATTGATTCTAATTATTAGTGGGGTCGTGATGGCTCAAGGGATAGAGCGTTCGCTTTCCAATGAGGTGAACCGAGTTCGAATCTCAGCTTCGGCTTGCAGCAACCACAGTGCTGACTGGAAATATCTTCAGTGGTAGACCTTATCTTGATCGCTTCGCCTCATCTTGATCGCTCCGAAATTTGCATGTGTAAAAATTGTATCACTTGTAAAAACTCCAAGCATGATCTTTTAAATTTTATCAAAAGTTTTGACGTGTAAAATTTTCCAAAATATTTGCTGCTAAAAGATTGTTTACCTATGTATGTAAACTGTTACTTTTGGAAAAAATGTAGCTATATTGCCACATTTAGTCTTTTATTCTCTTTCCTTGAAAATAATTATTGTGCTTTTACCAAAATTTATGCTTTTTTTATTTCCTATAAGCGAACTTGCATGAATGGGTAAATTAAAATTATTCTATTCTAAGAACAAGAGAGACAGAAACACAACGTACCAAGCATTAAGTGGACGGTAAGTTACTTCGAATCTGGCAATGGTTATATTTTTCGGGTTAAAATGCCAACGAACACAAACAGCTGGAGGTTGCCATGAGATGAGAACAACAGATAGATTCCAGGATTTTTGACATCCTTCAGCAAATCCTTCTAAAATATAACATAAAGATCAAATGCATTCATATTTACAAATATACCCTACCCCCACCCTCATTCCATTCTGATAGCATCCCAACACGTGATTAAAATCCACAACGTGTTGTATTTAAATGTATTTGCATATAAATATATGTACCAATGTATTTAAATGCAGAATTCGAAATTGCCATTGAAAAATATTTGAAGATTTGGTCAAAAATTGATACAGACAAGCACTTTTTTATTTATCTTGCATTTGAATTCGTCGAGTAAACATTATATTCTTTACACTTAAAACTATTTATGTATCATGATGTTTAGGACCGTTTAAATTTTTGCTATGATAAGAAAAGCAACAACAAAAAATTAAACTCTATCAAGCATACTACTTATGAATTGCAGCATACTCAGATTAAAAGAGCCGCGATGGCTTAGGGGATAGAGCAATCACCTTCCAATGAGGTTCGGATACCAGCGATGGCTGGTCGATACGAATCCGTATCCGGCTAGCACCGACCACAGTGCTGACGTGAAATATCCTCAGTGGTAGACATATCATGGGTTAGGGTCCTTTTACCATCTGTCTAACCGTGAGAGGTTCTCGTGCTCTTCCTCTCCATGTAACGCAAATGCGGGGTAGTTCCATCAAAAACTCCTCCACGAAGGCAAATTTCTCCCTATACTTGATCCAGGAGTTCCCTTGTTTTCTGGATTGGATTCAAAATCACAAGGCTACGGAGTTAAACATTAGTAGTCGTAACTCCAAACATTGGCTCAGCTGATCAACAACGGTTACAAAATTAAATAAAATACTCAGATTAGAAGATACTAATTCGACAGTTACAATATACTCAAAGATACCAACTGCTTTGCGGGAAATGTTTTAGCAAACTTTATATCTCAATATAAAAAAATTTTTATTATTATACTTGTGAAAATTTGATTAAAAACTATTTCGTCTACCACTAAATAAAAATTCATATCCATTAAAAAGGGTGTTGCCAGAGCCTCAAAAAGTTTGGACTTCTCTAGGATCCTCTTGGTCTGATGCCTCACCTTCGAACAATCCAGCTCTGGAGTCCCTGCCAGTTGCAGCGCTACCACCAGCACAGCTATCAGGTTCATAGGCAAGACGCGACCTTACGATTAAGTGGAACCACCATCGCACCTGGAAAAAATGCTTGGTTTGGCGTAATTTTCACCCTTTCGCAGGGTGAAAAAACAGAACAATTCAAAGTTGATGCCGGAAAAATATCAACTGAGCTATTAAAAAAGCTTTGAACGAGTGTATTAACCCTTTGCACTCGGAAGTCCACACTGAGGCCCCATCAACAGTCACCTATTTAAAATTAAGAAATTTTATATCTTAATAATCAGTAACCACATTATTTTAAAATTTGATAACAATAGTATATTGTGTATTTTTAATGCTATAGTGACCCCCTCTCGACTTTTTGGTTATGAGCACCCCCTCTTCTTCCTATCTCCATTCCTCCTCACTACTCCTCATCATTGATTTATTACTTCCGATGAATCGATTGATGCCGCTTCGCGGCAGCGCACCGAGATTTACGTGATTTCTACCATTATACCAATGCTATAGTGTTGATATTAAATCAAACAGTATTTAAAAGTACTCGGAGTGCAAAAGGTTAATTTCCAAGAGACATACAAAGCAAGAAGGATCCCAAGCAAAAGGATTCATCGACTCCAAAGCAACCTATTAAGCAATTCAAAAAGGTGACTCGGGACTGCACAGAATCCTCAGCTTAAATAAAAAATGCATCAATGTGCCAGTACAAGCAGGAATCGATGAGAATGAGCCTTGGTGAAAGAGGCAAGAAAGCTCAAGTATTATAAATTGCCCTGCGTGGTAACAGTTAGTGACATTAATGTACTGGCAAATTCAAGATTAAAAGCTAGGTAGTGAAACTTAAACATCAAACCTGTGAACTAGACACAAGCAGGACCATGGCGATGACGAACACCCTTACCAGATTCAGAACACGCCGCCCGGCAGCGGATACCCTCCACACGGTTTTTTGTCAGTAGTCCGATCAGACCACTATGAAGGTAAGCAAGTTTACAAAAAAAAAGTAGTGCGTGGAGTCCCTCCGCGCGGAAGAAATTTAACTTCGTAGCCTGCAACGTTAATTGTAGAAGAATCAGCAGTCGTAGAAGGATCACTGGTTCTATTCAACGACTCTTTTTCCTGCTCCGCTCGCTTCCGTGCTCTGTAATAACGGTAATGTGCATTTTTCCCTCGTGGACCTCTTGAACCAGTGGAAGTGCTTGTGGTTGCCTCATCGTCTCGCCCTGGAGAATGTATTTGTATTAATAATGTATGTGAATGCGTCATAATGTAATTTCAGAAGAGAAAACCTAACAATCAATTGATATTCACAAGAGACGTACCTTGACATAACCTTAAATCCGTCGCATCGTCCGTGGGATTGTTTTCACTCATTTTTTACAATTGTTATCCACTAAATTTGAAAATAAAAAATACTATCCTATTAAATATATGTGTATCAAATCAAACTAAAAAAATATTTATAGAAAAACAATACTTTTATGACTTTTATTATTTTTATGCTAGTGAGAACCAAAACAATAGGGAAATCTGGATCCTACCACGTGATTTCCCGGCCAATAAAAATGCAGCGTTAAACGTTTAACGCAACCTTGTTGGAAGTCGCATGAGAAGTATGACTTAAAAAACATTTAATACAAAATCTAGTTAAAATAAGAAAATGGTAGAAAATATATGTCTAGGAATTTATTTAATTTTTGAATTTAATTGGTTTGTCTTATTTACTTGTCAACCACTACAGATTCAATTCTGAAATATATATGCTAAATTTCTGTTTTACTTTCAAAAAAAGAATTTGGATTTAAAATTTATTTTATTTAAAGTATCTATGGGTAAAAAATAGTGTAAAATGATCTTGCATTTCGTGAAAATAACTTTTGAAAACTGTGATGTCTAAACTTAGCACTATTGTCAAGTTATTTTTACAATAACATGCCAAATAAACAAGCATTAATTTTAAAAAAAAATTTACTTTCCCTGCCAAGAAGAAATTTAGCAATTAGTTTTAGCAATTTTAGTTTGAAGAGGCGTAAAAAACTTAATTTTGTCCAAATCTTTATTCAGATTCGATCACAGAATAATTTTTATATTTAAAGTGGCTCATCACGTAACACTGATTAAGAAACATTTAGAAAATTAAGTTAGTTCAAATCAGATTCGATCACAGACTAGTTTTTATCTAGTGAACAAATTTAAGTAATACATTCATATTTTTATATTCAATCACTTTATAAATAATCCTAGCGATTGCTAGTCTATTCAAATCCCGCTTCCAGCTCACACCGACCGCAATGCTGACGTAAAAATATCCTCAATGATAGACATAGCATGGGGGAGAGTCCCTTTGCCACGAAGCTAACCCTGGGAGGTCTTCCTCTCCATGCAACGCAAAAGCGGGTTAGTTCCATTAAAAAGACCTATGCGAAGGTAAATTTCTCCCAATACTTGATCTAAGAGTTCCTTTTTCTTCTGGATTAGGTTCAAGGCTACGAAGTTGAACATTGGTGTCTGAAGTCGCACTTACTAGTATCTGGCCTGATTAAAATTTTAAATAGAATTGTGCTGTTTCGGAAAGGGTTAAGAAAATGAATTTAGTCCAAATAATTGTACAGTTCAGAGTCCTTGTCTTTATCCTTTCTAATTATCACTACCGATCAAAAATTCAAGTGTGCAAGTAGTGGACTAATTTTTCCAAATTATCTTGACAAACATAGATTATCAATGATTTTATTTTTGTACTAGAAAAGAAATAATAGTGATTTTTAAGAACATCTATGGAAATTTTTGCAGTTAAGGTTTTGAATTATCCCGTATCTAAAGCTATATTTATTTACATAAATGCCAGATAAACATACTATGCTGAGTTTAGATTTTAAATTTTAAAAAAAAAACATTTCTGTCAAGAATTACCATTGAATTTCTCAATACCGACTGGAAAAATCAACTTTGAAAAGGAATAAAAGTTTTCAGACGTGTTAGTAAAGTTACTGATCTCATGTATCCTTGACTTATCAATCCAAAAATCAAATATGCAGGTATTATGTAAATTTATCATAATTGATATAATCGATATTAATTTTTTTCTAATTACCGCTTTATAAAAAGAAGTAGACATTATATAATTTCTAAATTTTTTTGGTGATAAGTAAAGTTTAAGTAGTGTTTTATGTTCATGAGTGCATTTACTATTTATACCAGTAAATGCAGAGAATTAATTAGTATAGATCTTAACTCGTTATAGAATAAAATAGTAAAAATGCTACATTCTGTAGTGTTGTGAATGGTACAGTGAGACGAAAAGACATATGATTGAGAGTATAACTAATTTAACCTCTTCGAGACGGCGAGTCATATAGGCATTTTTAGGGTGGCGAAAATCAGGGTAAAAAAACTATTTTTATAGCAGTTTATTTGTGGGCGGGGTAATGATAGTTTGCTTTATTTAAATTCACCACTACTTAGTTCGAATTAAAAATTTTATAGTTGCACTTGTGACACATATGGATTGGATGTGTTAGATTTAAAGAGAAGTCAAAAATAAATCTGTCAAATTAACTATACCGAAAACTAAGCCACCGCGTTTTAATTTTTGCCATCCTGATACTGATTCCTACCGAGATTCCTTCATTTGCCTATTTTTTACCATCCTGATTCCTTTCCATCGCTTGAAATTCAGAATTAGAATAACTTTAATTTAAAGATGAATTATTCTGAAATTCAGAGTATGTCTGCTATTCAAATCCTTGTTGATGGGACAGAATTTTTTTTAAATATAGAAGTAGTTTATAGATAATGCAAATTTAAAATCTTAAAAAAAAATTTCCCTCCAGTTTGGAAAAGTCCAAGGTCAAAGAAATATTAAAGACATGTACTTTTTTCCATTGGGGCTTTGTTTCTGTTCAACGTCCCTAGTGTCCAAAAATAATGAAAAATTCTGAATTTAACAAAGGATAGGACAAACCCTGTGTCCTAATACTTTAGAAGAATATTGATGCTCTTTGAAAGTTTAAACCATTGAAAGTTTCAAAAAATGCGGAATCCATAGCTTTTTATTTATACCTATCTCAAAAAAGTATCGTTATTCAAAAAATTAATAACACCAATTCGTAGGTACATGCATCTACTAATACATGGAAAAAAGAAATCAGTGAGATCCTATTCCATTTTCGAGAAGAAAGATGAACCCTGTAGCATCATGTGATTTAAAAAGACTAGGCTTGGCATATCTCAGTTGGACGTTGAGCTCGTGTTCCTGAGTTCAAATCGCGTTGGTCGGAGAATCAGTTCTCTGCATTAAATGGTGACAGGTGCACGTTAAATCTTACGGGGTCACAAAGTCCTCCAAGTGCCCATAACAAATTAATACCTCTGGGGGAACAGCATTGGTGATTGATTGTTCTCTGTATCAGGTCAAAATTACGATGGGTGGATTAATGAATGCGTCCTCCCTGCAAAACGAGCTGTGACGTGTGTGTATTTTAATCGTATTCTCGGCCATAGATGGTGCCACTGAAAAATAAGAAAGACACCCCTTGATTTCCCATAGCAGGTTTACTGCTATTGACAAGTAGCATCAGAAACAACACAACAACAAAAAAATAAGATACGAAGCATGTCTTTTCTTAGTAATGCTTACATATTAAGCAGCGCAAAAAATTAAATACAAATCATGAAACGGTGCACTGTTTAAGATATTGGTTATCATTAATTAAATTCTTCATCAAATTTGGTCACAATTTCAAACTCAAGTTCAGAGAAAGAAAAACTTTTAAAGGAGCATTTAATGGAGCAAGAGCATATTCTGCGTAAAATTTTTTCATCATTGTTCCTGTAAAAAAAATTTTTTATTTCGTATTCTCCCATATTTAAGCTCCAAGTCGTTGTTTTCAAAGTCGATTATTTCACCAAGATATCACAAATTTTCGAAAGAAATGGAAATCTAATCAACGCCACTGAAATTACTTATAATGCTGTAACTCATAATTCATGAATTTAATATGAGTTATGAGTTTAGCATGAGTGAGGAGTTTACCATAAGTAATGAGTAATAAAGAGTCTAATAAATTTAGGTACTTGTTCCGGAGCCTGCTTGAAAAAGTTGTATTTTTGACGAAAATTAATTTTTAAAAAATTCTTGATTTTTTTGAAACTTTGCTAAAAAACTTACACTTCAAATAATATTAACATAAGAGCCGTGATGGTTCAGTGTATAGAGCGTTCGCCTTCCAATGAGGTGAACTGATTTCGTATCCCAGAGATGGCTGTTCGATACGAATTCCGCATCCGGCTCGCACCGACCACATAACTAATGTAAAATTTACTCAGTGCAAACAGATCTTGGGTTAGAATCTTCTTGCCGTGAGGCTAACCGTAGGAGGTTTTCTTTGCCGTGTAACGCAAATGCGGGTTAGTTCCTTCTAAAGTCCTCCAGAAATGCAAACTTTCTTCCAATACTTGATCTAAGAGTTCCCTTGTCGTCTGGAGTAGGTTCAAAATTACAAGACTACGGAGTTGAACATTGGTGTCTCAAGTCGCACTTTCTAGTAGTGTCAGGCCTGATTAGAATTCTCAATCGAATTTTGCTATTTCGGAAAGGGTTAAGAAAATGAATTTAGTCCAAATCATTGTACAGTTCAGATTCCTTGTCTTTATCCTTTCTAATTATCATCTCCGATCTCAAAAATTCAAGTGTGTAAGTAGTGAACTGATTACTTCAAATTATCTTGATAAACATATGTTATCAATGGTTTTATTTTTGTACTAGAAAAGCAATAATAGTGATTTTGAAGAACATATCTTACTATGAGAACAATTGCATAAGATTTTAAATTATCCCTTATCTAAGGCTGTATTTATTTATATAAATGCATGAAAGACATACAATGATATTTAGGTTTTAAATAAAAAAAATATTTCTACCAAGAATTGCCATTTAAATATCTTAATACCGACTGGAAAAATTATCTTTATAAGGAATAGAAGTTTTCAGATGAGTCAGTAAAGTTACTGATCTCGATTATCCTTGAGTAATCAATCCAGAAATGAAATATGTAGATATTTGGTTAATTTANTAGAGCCCCTGAATTAGACAGGCCGACTTATCATTTATTGTTGGAGCAAAGAGCTAACATAAGCACAGCGAATAAATATTTTCAAGAGGTAGTTTATTAATTGTAATTCTTGGTTTAATAAGTTCGATTTAGTAGATTTTAATCCACCACTATTTCTAAACAATGCGTAGGCTTATATAATTCACCACTTTATAGTACTTATGACATGCTTTACATTTTTAAAAGCAAGCGAATATTGCCAACTATTTGCATTATTTACCGTTTTTTAAATTATTTTGGCGTGTCCAGAGCAGTTGACATCTCTGTAATAACATAACTGATAGTGACAAAACGTTAACTTGCGAACTTGTTTGCTCCAATATTGCTTGATAGGTCAGCTCTGATAGTATAGGAGCCTTAGGCTTGGCATATCTCAGTTGGACATAGGGCTCGTGTTCCTGAGTTCAAATCGCGTTGGTCGGAGAATCCGTTCTCTGCATTAAATGGTGACAGGTGCACGTTAAATCTTACGGGGTCACAAAGTCCTCCAAGTTCCTATAACAAATCAATACTTCTGGGGGAACAGCATTGGTGATTGATTGTTCTCTGTATGAGGTCAAAATTACGATGGGTGGATGAATGAATGGGTCCTGTCTGCAAAACGAGCTGTGACGTGTGTATGTGTTTTAATCGTATTCTCGGGCATAGATGACGCCTCTGAAAAACAAGAAAGACACCCCTTGGTTTCCCATAGCAGGTTTACTGGTATTGGCAAGTGACATCAGAAACAACACAACAACAGAAAAATAAGATACGAAGCATGTCTTTTCTTAGTAATGCTTATATATTAAGCAGCAAAATTAAATACAAATCATAAAACGGTGCACTGTTTAAAATATTGGTTATCATTAATTAAATTCTTCACCAAATTTGGTCACAATTTCAAACTCAAGTTCAGAGAAAGAAAAACTTTTAAAGGAGCATTTAATAGAGCAAGAGCATATTCTGCGTAACATTTTTTCATCATTGTTCCAGTAAAAAAAATTTATTTCGTATTCTCCCATATTTAAACTCCAAGTCGTTGTTTTCAAAGTCAATTATTTCACCAAGATATCACAAATTTTCGAAAAAAAATGGAAATCTAATCAGCGCCACTGAAATTACTTATAATGTTGTAAAACTCATAATTCATGAATTGAATATGAGTTATGAGTTTAGCATGAGTGTTTACCATAAGTAATGAGTAATAGCGAGTCTCATAAATTTAGGTACTTGTTCCGGAGCCTGCTTGAAAAAGTTGTATTTTTGACAAAACCTAATTTTTCAAAAATCCTAATTTTTCATGTAATGCAAATGCTGGTTAGTTCCTTCTAAAGTCCTCCACGAAGGCAAACTTTCTCCCAACACTTGATCTAAGAGTTCCCTTGTCTTCTGGATTAGGTTCAAAATTGCATGGCTACGGAGTTAAACATTGGTGTCTGAAGTCGCACGTACTAGTGTCTGACCTGATTAAAATTTTTAATCGAATTGTGCTGTTTCGGAAAGGGTTAAGAAAATTAATTTAATCCAAATCATTGTACAGTTCAGAATCCTTTCTAATTATCATCTCCGATCAAAAATTCATGTTTGTAAGTAGTGAACTGATTATTCCAAATTATCTTGATAAACATATGTTATCAATGGTTTTATTTTTGTACTAGAAAAGCAATAATAGTGATTTTGAAGAACATATCTTACTATGAGAACAATTGCATAAGATTTTAAATTATCCCTTATCTAAGGCTGTATTTATTTATATAAATGCATGAAAGACATACAATGATATTTAGGTTTTAAATAAAAAAAATATTTCTACCAAGAATTGCCATTTAAATATCTTAATACCGACTGGAAAAATTATCTTTATAAGGAATAGAAGTTTTCAGATGAGTCAGTAAAGTTACTGATCTCGATTATCCTTGAGTAATCAATCCAGAAATGAAATATGTAGATATTTGGTTAATTTAAGATAACTGAAATAAATAATAAAAAATAAATTTTTAACTACCATTTTATAAAATAAAGTAGACATTATATATATTTAAAATTTGTGAAACACGTAATGAGTTATTAGCATGTAATTTTCATATTTATGAAAGCGTTTACTGTATAAATATACAAGTGAATGCAGTGAATTAATTTGTAATAGAAAGTAAATATTTATAGAATAATATAGTAAAAAGGCTAAATTTATATAGTGTTGTGAATAGTTCAATAAGATCAATGACTGATGGTATAACTTTAATGTAAAGAGTCTTTATGTCTGCTATTCAAATCCTTGTTGATGAGACAGTATTTTTCTTTTTAATTTTGAAGTAGCTTATAGATAATGCAAGTTTAAAATGCCAGTTTAGAAAATATGACAGTCCAAGGTCAAGTAAACAACACCATTGCTTCATTATTTTTATAATTCTACCTTGTTAAAGACAAGCACTTTTTTCCACTAGGGCGTTGTTTCCTTTTAGCGTCTCTAGTGGCCAAAAATAATGAAAAATGCCGATTTTTGCGTTTTTCTATCCTTGAAATTTCACCAAAACAACAACACCCCAATAAAATTTTTTTACAAAGTATGCAAATTTTTTTCATTAGAAGCCCTGTGTTCTAATACTTCAAATGAATATGGATGCACTTAACAGAAATAACCATTGAAAGTTTCAAAAAATGCGGAATCCATAGCTTCTTATTTATACCTATCTCAAAAAAGTATCGTCACTCAAAAAATTAATAATACCAATTCGTAGGTACATGTATCTACTAATACATGGAAAAAAGAAATCAATGGGACCCTATTCCATTTTCGTGAAAAAAATGATGAAACCCTGTAGCATCATGTGATTTTAAAATAATAGGGCTCACATAGCTCAGTTGAGCGTTGGACTCGTTTTCGTGAGTTCTAATCGTGAAGGTCGGAGAATCCGTTCTCTGCGTTAAATGGTGACAGGTGCACGTTAAATCTTTCGGGGTCACAAAGTCCTCAAAGTACCCATAACAATACAAAACCTCTATGGGAACTGAATTGGTGATTAATCGCTTTCTGTATCAGGTCAAAATTACGATGGGTGGATGAATGAATGGGTCTTCCCTGAAAAACGAGCTGTGACGTGTGTTTGATTTAATCGCCACTGAAAAACAAGAAACGCGCCCCTTGGTTTCCCATAGCATGCTTACTGGTATTGGCAAGTAGCATCAGAAACACCACAACAACAAAAAATAGCAGATGCATGTTATATAACATAAGCATGTTTTTTCTTAGTAATGCATTTATATTAACACGTTGAGCACCGCGTCAGCCATTAGTGGCTGACACTGGAGTTTCCATTTAGGCAGCGCCAACCACCGGTGGCATACACTGAAATTACATTTAGACTGCGTCTGCCCCCCTTGCTGACACTGACCTTTCACATAGGCCGCGAAAAACAGCGGGCAGACAGCGTATAACATGATATCGAACTATAAAATTTACACTCTTTTATGGAATTGCAGAAAATTTATTCAAAATTTACTTAATTATTGAGATTCTTGGTTTAATAAATTCAATTTAGTAGATTTTCATCCACCACTATTTTTAAACAATTCGTAGTCTTATATAATTCACCACTTTTTTATACATGTTATGCTAAATCCTCTTAAAACTAGCAAAATCTGTCTAATATTTGCAATTTTAGTTTGTAGTTAATTACAGTTTGGCCAAACGTGTAAGCCATGTAAAATTAGCTTGGCGTTCAACCTGTTAGGCAGCGTAAAACAATAAATATAAATCATAAAACGCTGCATTCTTTAAATTCTGCTTGTTATTAATTAATTTCGTCATCAAATTTGGTAACAAAAAAAATTCAGAGCTTTTAGTGGAGCAATAGCACTTATTCTGAGTAAGATTTTTTCATCATTCTTCATGTAAAAAAATGTTTTATTTCGTATTCAACCATATTTAAGCTCCAAGTCATTGTTTTCAGAGTCAAGTATTTCACCAAGATATCACATATTATCGAAAGAAATGGCAATCTAATCAGCGCCACTGAAATTACTTATGCTGTCGTAACTCATAAATCTAGTATGAGTTTAGCATGAGTTATGTATAATAACGAGTCTCATAACTTTATGAACTTGTTCCAGAGCCTGCTTGAAAATGTTGTAGTTTTGGCAACAGTTTATTTTTTAAAAATTCTTGATTTTTTTTAAAAATCTAACAATTTTTCTTGCAGGAAAATTTACACTTCTAACAATATTAACATAAGAGCCTCGATAACTCAGGGTATAAAGCGTTCGTTTACCAATGCAGTGAACTGCGTTCGAATCACAGCAGTTATTGCTGTGGATAATTGACGTAAAATATCCTCATTGATAAACAGATCTTGGATTAGAGTCTCCTTGCAGTGAGTCTAACCATCACCTCCTACATCAAGAAGCCTCCACGCGGTCTTTTATAAGTAGTCCGCACAGACGTTTTAGAAAGTGAATCAGTTATGCGCATGAACCCAAAACCTTTTATAAAAGTAATTGAGAGAAATTTATCATATATATTTGAGAATTGAATCTGTAGTGGTTGACAAGTGAATAAGGCAAACCAATAATATTCATAAATAAAATAAATTTTTAGTCATATATTTGCTACCACTTTCTCATTTTAACTATATTCTGTATTAAATGACTCGTTCGAGAACTGAATTTCCTTCACAGTGGTCTGTAAAAAACCGTGTGGGGGCTTTCAGTTATAGGAGGCGTTGGTCTAACCGTGGGAGGTTTTCATGGTTTTCCTCTCCGTGTAACGCAACTGCGGTTTAGTTCCATCAAAAGTCCTCCACGAGGGCGAATTTCTCCTAATATTTGATCCAGGAGTTACCTTGTCTTCTGGATTGGGTCAAAATTACAACGCTACGGAGTTGAATATTTGCAGTTACAAACCCAAAAAATTGGATCGATTGTTCAACGACGGCTATAATATAAATTATTAACGTAAAATACTTTTCGCATTGAATTTTTCAGGCTCTCCATTAATAAAAATTGCGTGTATGAGTTTCGCTTGAGAGAAATTAACATCTGCATACTGTTTATAAAACTCCTTTATATTTTCATAGTCAGAAGTGAAAAATATTTGTATTTAGATTGCCCTCTTTAAAACTGTTCTGAAGTTGTTATTAAATATTAAAAGTTAGTTAAAATTAAACAAGGGTGTTTAAGAACTTCGTTTACTTAACTGTATCATTATATGTTTCATAAAAACTACAACTAAAAATATGATGAAGAGCTGGAACTCCCAGGTTGGTTGTCCTGTTTTTCAGCGCTTGTAACTGTGAAATAGCGTGACTCAACGCGTTAAGTTATCAAATAGAAGGGACAAAGAGGAGTAGAAAGCAATATAATTAAGTAGACCACCCAAATAGGTACGTTAAATGTTTTTATAGCAGATGTTTTTTCATGAGCAAACCTGAGAATTTTGTTCAGTAAAGAGAAAATATAGTATCAAATAAAACCAAACTAAAAACATTTAGTTAGTATCTCTCAAATGACATCCTATAGATACCAATTCTGCCTGCCAGATTTCCCACAAAATTGATTTTTGGGATAATTTTACTTATGAAAAGATAGTGATGAATATATATGTCCTACTATTTAATTCATGGATTCATAGAATGATTTCAATCTCTGCAAAATATTTTATAACCGTTTTGAACAGCCGGTAAAATTTTGAGTTTATACACCCAATGTTGAACTCCGTATCCTAGTAATTTTGAACCCAATCCAGAAGACAAAGGAATTCCATGATTAAGTATTGGGGAGAAATTTAGCCTTCATGGAAGACTTTTTTTTTAACTAACCCGCATTTGCGTTACATGAAGAAGAAAAACCACGAGAACCTCTTACGGATAGCTTGACGGCAAAAGTACTCTAACCTATGATCAGACTACCGGATATTTTACGTCAGCACTGTGGTCGATATAAGCCGGTTGCGGATTTCGTATCGACCAGCCATTGCTATGATTCGAACCCAGGTGACCTAATAGAGAGGCGAGCACTCTTATCTCCTGAGTCACCACGGATCCTATTGCTACATATAAATTAATTTAATAACCGAGCAACCGCATAACAGTCACGTGATTGCATGTTTAAACTCAAACAAAATATAAAAATATTTCTGCCAACAATGGTAACTGATGTATAACCTAAAAGTTTTAGCTCCTCACCAAATTTAAATTGGACGCAAAATAATAATTAACGTAAGCTTAATTCGCCAGCAATAGAAACTGTATTCTACGAATATCAGGAGTTAACATCTTTAACGTAAGCTTAATTTGCCAGCACTGGAAACTGTATTCTACGATTATCAGGAGTTAATATTTGTAACGTAAACCTAATTTGCCAGCTCTAGAAACTGTATTCTGCGATTTACAGGAGTTAATATTTTCAACATAAGCTTAATTTGCCAGTACTAGAAACTGTATTCTGCGATTATCAGGAGTTAATATTTGTAACGTAAGCTTAATTTGCCATCACTAGAAACTGTGTTCTACAATTATCAGGAGTTAATATTTTCAA
Source organism: Parasteatoda tepidariorum (assembly GCF_043381705.1). Taxonomy (NCBI): domain Eukaryota; kingdom Metazoa; phylum Arthropoda; class Arachnida; order Araneae; family Theridiidae; genus Parasteatoda; species Parasteatoda tepidariorum. The sequence goes on along the minus strand of NC_092213.1, from coordinate 78,369,100 downwards.
AGTAAGCTTAATATGCAAGCACTAGAAACTGTATTCTGCGATTATCAGGAGTTAATATTTGTAACGTAAGCTTAATTTGCCAGTACTAGAAACTGTTTTCTACGATTATCAGGAGTTAATATTTGTAAGGTAAGCTTAATTTGCCAGCACTACGATTATCAGGAGTTAATATTTGTAACGTAATCTTAATTTGGAAGCACTAGAAACTGTATTCTACGATTATGAGGAGTTCATTTTTGTAACATAAGCTAAATTTGTTGGCTCTAGAAATTATATTCTACGATTATGAGGAGTTACTTTTTGTAACATAAGCTTAATTTGCCAACACTAAAAACTATATTCTATGATTATCAGGAGTTAATTTCTGTTTAAATTGTTTACGCGCAGGTATTTCCTTAAAACCAGTCTTATTCTTGGAATCCTTATCAAAAATGAAAACAAAAAAAAAGTATACGATTTGTGGGTTGCTTATTAATATTTAACTGACAAAAAGCAGCAAAACAAGTTGTATTTAAAGAGTGTTGAAGAAAAACAACAACGAAACTTGTAAGTGAAAAAATCGGCTTTCATCCTCTCTCGGTTTCCTAAAGCAATCAAATATGTCTTGTCGTTTAATATTCCTATATTTCTGATCAAGAAAGCATTTTGTTTCTTTTTTCTTGTTAAATATAAATTTTCGACCTGAGGCATGTGCATTATTTTTTTTTCTTTTCACTTATCATAAGAATTCATAAAATGCACATTAAGGACGGTCTTTATAGGACACTCTGTATATAGTGTTGATGAACACTATTGAAAATCAAGTTTATAAAACCGGAATAAAATGATTGGGTATAAAAATACTACCATTTTAAGTATTCAAAAAGAAATCTCCTCAAAAAATGGGAGGAGTTATTTATGGTAATTCAATTCTTTCTATTACTTAGGAAAAACTTTCTTAGAAAGAGTAGTAGTGGGCATGTATGCTTCACACATAAACTATAATATTTTAAGAAATTTTGAGCTATGGTAAGCTTTCAGTTTACGATCTCTAAACATTATTACTTTAAATCACTAGAGCTTGAGCAATTTTGAACCCAATCCAGAAGACAAAGGAACTCCTAGATCCAGTATTGGAAGAAATTTGCCTTCGTGGAAATCTTTTTTAGGACTACGCCGCATTTGCGTTACGTGAAGATAAACCTCCCACGTTTAGCCTGACGACAAGGGGTCTCAAACCCTTGATCCGTCTATCACTGAGGATATTTTTCGTCAGCACTGTGATCGGTGCGAGGCGGCTGTGAAATTCGTATTGACCAGCCATTGCTGGAATTCGAACCCAGGTCCCCCTATTCCACCACGAATCCTGCCCACATATATTTCAAATTTTTAAACTTTTTAACCCATTCAAAGCCAATATCCCATTTGACGTTATTCAAAGAGGAATAGGCTGGTAGCTTAATTATTTTATTCTTGAAATTCATCTAGAAGAATCAAAACATTGGTATTCGCTGGGATTCGAACCCGGGGCACCTCATTGGGAGGGCCAGCTCTCAACCCCCTGAGCCAACACGAACCCTGCCCATATATATGTCAATATTTTTAACTTTTTAACCTATTCAAAGCCAACGCACCCATTAACGTTATTCAAAAAGGTATAGTCTGACAGGTCAATTATTTCATTCGTGACATTCCTCTAGGAGAATCAAAACATTATTATTCGCTGGGATTCGAACCAGTATCCAATTAGCCTAAACACATTAGAGCTACCTCTTTTGCATAAAAATAATATTTCCGCTACAATGGTCTTAAGTGGCGTTACCGCAAACGTTCTCGCCACATTTTGTTTATAAAAGCAATTTTCTCGACACTACAATATTTTGCACTTTGGCGTGAAATGGGTAAAACTTTTTCTGACCTGAATATATTCCGAGGCTTGAAAATACTTTTGCAACAGTGACTCATAAAATTAGTGAAACGTTTTCGCCACAAGATTTTATGTTTGCTTTTATTAGGGTAGAAACTTTGCCGGCTAAGAGATATAAAATCTTAACCTATAACTATTTTATTTCTGTCTTTTAACATACAAGATAAATTATACGAATACCCGATATTTTTACTTGATTACAACATATAAATTACTAGTCAAAGTTCTTATGTATCAAATTAACATATAATTTTTAATATTTTGTGGCAGTTACAAATATTTATTCTTATTGGATTTATAAACAAATCTAAAGAAACTATAAATGAAATGATTTTTACTACTTATACTTCTAATAGTAGATGGAGAGAGGAAAGGCAAGAGGCGTGATTTAGGCTCATTAAGCAAAATTTTTATAGTATTTTTTCATCTTTCTTTGATAATAACACATTTCATAATTGAAGAAAATAATTACGAATTATTTCTTTTGGAAGCTTGAAACATATAATTTGTGTACGTGTTCTCAAAAATAAGGATTTACTGAATGAATTTTGATAAGAAACGGATTTCTAGAATATAACTCGATCACCGATGTTTCAACTCAATTAATAATTTAAAATTTATGATTTTAAAAAAAAGGAAATGCACAGAAACTTAGAGTAAACTGTGAAGTTTTAAATACTGAAAGAATTTTTTTCAAAACATCAAAATGGAAAAAAAAAATTTTGCAAATGAAGCTCCCATAGCAAAAGCATTAGCTGCTGGCATTGAGAGGGAAAGTATTGCGTCCTCTTAAGACTCAGGCCATATACACCGAAGAGCCATTACATTATGACCACCCTGCTAATAACATGTAGGACCACCTTTAGCCCTCAAAACTGCTAGCACCCTCCGTGGCATTGATTCCACAAGGTGCTGATAGGTAGTCTGAGGTATCTGGTACCAAGCACTCACCAACTGGTCCTGCAATTCCCTCAATTTGTGAGGGGGTAGCGTGACAGCACGAATTTGATTTTCCAAGTAGGACCACAAATGCTCTATTAGATTAAGGTCAGGTTAATTTGGGGGCCAAGACATGACTTGAAAGTCACTGGAATGTTCCTCGACGATTCGACCCTTACGACATAGTGCATTATCCTGTTGGTAAACACCATCCCCCGCAGGAAAAACTGTTGCCATGAATGGGTGA